>NC_049979.1:13614348-13615749 GCF_000003815.2 Branchiostoma floridae | reverse complement strand
AGCAAGGAGTACTAGTTTCAAACCACCCTTTGGACCATAAATTAGGGATGATCCGCACCCTGTTCCATAGAGCGGAGACTATTATAACAGGCCAGCGGGACAAAGCAAAAGAGAAAGACCACGGTTGATTCAGGCGGTCGTGAAAGATGGTGCGCTACCCCCGATTCCCCAATGATATCACATATGGAATGAACTCTCGCGAGATCTCCACTCGCGTGAGTTCATGACATGTGATATAACTCCCCCTCTATTCACAAGTGAATCATGAGCCGTACGAACAGGACGTTGCCAAGCAGAGCTCCTGTAGCGCTGTACCAGCCATGTGCAAGTCGGTGACATCTTTTACTTCTGGGAACGTATCTTGCCGGCAGCAAAGGACTGAGTAGTTTCCTATGGCGTTAGTATCACTAACCTAGAAGGTACGCAGTATTGCCTTGCCGCCTTATGGCGTGTTCTGGAATTTTTGTTTGGCGGTCTGTTTCCCGCGCTTTGGCGGGACAGTGTTCTCAGTGCAGAGACATTTTGCTGTCTGAATTTCGTTTCATTATTCTGTGAATTTGTTTGCTCACCTTTCCTAAGGCGTGCAGCTTGTGTTTTAGAGCATATTCGAGTTTTCAAATGTTCTTTCTGATACTCGTGTCATTTTTGAGTGGAATTTGCATCTGTATGTGGAGCGCACGTGTTCGGGTGCGCAGGTGAGATTGATTCAACTTAGCGTGGTTAACTTGGCTTCGGATGCATTTTGATTTCCTTGTTTTTTTTTTCGCATGAGTTAGGTATTCAGACAAGGCTGTATCACCACCAGGACTGCCGTAATCCTTGTTTTCTCGCGCAAGGAGCCTAATGGAGCAGAACAACACTGAACTGATCACCGAGGGCCTGGAGGAGCACATGACATTCCTCCCCTGACGACAGTAGTGGTTAAACTTATTACTGACACCGCTGTGGGTGAGTTAAGCCATTTTTTGGAAACTTTGGCAGTCGTCAAAGTGGTGGTCAGTGTTTTTCTGTGTGTGCCGAAGCGCCATGTTTCGGGTAGAGTTGCCTGATTGGGCTGCTCTCGTTTTAGCAGTGTTGCTTGTCTGTTTTACCGTACAATTTTGCCATGGTTTTCTGTGCTAGGCCAGCATTTCTGCCATCTGTGGAGCAGTCAACAGCCCGGAAAGTGGTTGGACCAGGCTCAAAGACTTCAATACTCGGGCAGTAGTCAACAATTTGCAGCGGTGATTCCAAGTTGACTGTGATATCCTTTCTGAAAGTGTCTGCTTTGGCACTTCAGGTTGTCGGACAGCCTGTACGCTAGTAAGAGATCTTTTAACCGTCGTGAACTCGTGATGTTTCTGTTTTCTCAGTAATTTTTTCCGCGGTGACGTAACATGTGATGTGTCCTTCTTCCAGTTT
>NC_049979.1:13613499-13614065 GCF_000003815.2 Branchiostoma floridae | reverse complement strand
GACTGGCGGGGAGCAGTTCGGCACTGACCCGGTGTTCTCTCCTCCCCAGCTCCTGTCAGGCTGACTGGCGGGGCCCAATTCGGCACTAACCCGGCGTTCTCTCCTCCGCAGCTCCTGTCAGGCGGACTGGCGGGGCGCAGTTCGTTACTAACCCGGCGTTCTTTCCTCCCCAGCTCCTGTCAGGCTGATCAGCGGGACGTAGTTTCGGAGTGGGTCGCAGTTTTGCACTAACCCGGTATTCGCTCCTCCCCAGCTCCTGTCAGGCTGATCAGCGGGGCGCAGTGGTCTGATTTCTTAAAGTACCCGAGGACGTAACTTTTGTGGGGAAACTCTTAGGTTTTGACTCTGTATGACTGAGGATCCGTCGATCGATTTAATGTTTTAATTGGTTAGAATTCGCCGTCGAACAACGGCACCGTCGGTTGACGTAATAAAGTAATTGTTGTATATTGTATTCGCTGTCGGACAGCAGCACCGTCGGACGGTGTGGTACAGTAATTTGTGTATATTGTATTTGCTGTCGGACAGCGGCACCGTCGTTCGTGTTCGTACAGCAATTGTTGTAT
>NC_049979.1:13612267-13613364 GCF_000003815.2 Branchiostoma floridae | reverse complement strand
ACAGCGGCACCGTCGGACGGTGTGGTACAGTAATTTGTGTATATTGTATTTGCTGTTGGACAGCGGCACCGTCGGACGGTTTGGTACAGTAATTGTTGCATATTGTATTTGCTGTCGGACAGCGGGCACCGTTGGACGGTGTGGTACAGTACATACATCGTGTATGTTGTATTTGCTGTTGGACAGCGGCACCGTCGGACGGTTTGGTATAGTAATTGTTGCATATTGTATTTGCTGTCGAACAGCGGGCACCGTTGGACGGTGTGGTGCAGTACTTTGTTGTATATTGCATTTGCTGTCGGACAGCGTGGCCGCCGGACGGTGTGGTGCAGTATATGACTGTATGTTGTATTCCTGTTGGACAGCGGCACCGTTGGACGGTGTGGTATAGTACATGGTTGTATATTGTATTCGCTGTCGGACAGCAGCACTGTAGGACGGTGTGGTACAGTACATACATGGTTGTATGTTGTATTCGCTGTTGGACAGCGGACACCGTCGGACGGTGTAGTACAGTACATGGTTGTATGTTGTATTCGCTGTTGGACAGCGGCACCGCCGGACGGTGTGGTACAGTACATACATGGTTGTATGTTGTATTCGCCGTTGGACAGCGGCACCGTTGGACGGTGTAGTACAAGTACATGGTTGCATGTTGTATTCGCTGTCGGACAGCAGCACTGTAGGACGGTGTGGTACAGTACATACATGGTTGTATGTTGTATTCGCTGTCGGACAGCGGCACCGTTGGATGGTGTGGTACAGTACTTTGTTGTATGTGGTATTTGCGGTTGGACAGCGGCACCGTTGGAGGGGGTGGTGCAGTATATGACTGTATGTTGTATTTGCTGTTGGACAGCGGCACCGTCGGATGGTGGGGTGCAGTACATGGTTGTATATTGTACTCGTTGTTGAACAACGGCACCGGTGGACGGTGTGGTGAGATTGTTGG
The DNA here is from genome assembly GCF_000003815.2 of Branchiostoma floridae. Lineage (NCBI taxonomy): Eukaryota > Metazoa > Chordata > Leptocardii > Amphioxiformes > Branchiostomatidae > Branchiostoma > Branchiostoma floridae. The sequence continues at coordinate 13,612,412 of NC_049979.1, read as the reverse complement.
ATAATCGTGTAGAGAATTCGTTGTTGGACAGCGGGGTGCGTCAGATGGTATAGTGGAGTTTCGCTGTAAGACAACGGGCGCCGGTGAAACGTAATCGTAACTTTGTTTGATTTGAGTCGGTGTTTCATTTGATATGACGACAGGT
>NC_049979.1:13611009-13611742 GCF_000003815.2 Branchiostoma floridae | reverse complement strand
TACAGGTTAGATACTGAGCAACAATTTTGGTAATACTTTCTCTGCACTGGCGTATGTTTCTTGTATACTCAGAAAAATCAATGTTGATTTCCAACACGACGCAGGATAAGTTGAACTACTGTTAAACCTGGTAGAGTTTGGTCTCAGGTAATCTCTAAGGGCTCTCTATCTAATCGGACTGGTCGTCGACCATTCCACTGAGTTCGGATTGGACAAGGTCCCAACTCGAGCCGGACCTTAGGCGCCCAATGAACTTAGCTGAGAACCAGGGCATCAATCTGCATTCCTTGAGGAACACCTAAAGACTGATGACTGTGACTGTGATAGTCTTACACCCACCCTGTTGATAACAACAAGCATGCGCAGCAGACCATAGGGGATGCTGCTGTGTTGTCAAGGTGGCTTAATGCATACGTAGACGGTTTTGTACGGAAAGGCACAGAGGTGAGGGAGTAAATATAAGGGATTGGGGGAATGAAGACAATAAGGATTGGGAAAAGGGAATGGAGAAGAATAAGGATTGGGAGAGGATTAAATGAAGGGAAATGTAGGAACTTAAATTAGGGGAATAATGGCACTCGGGAGAAGCGGGTGCCGAGGTCTTCTCACCCCAGTCCTTAACTCTCCACTGAGGCAACGTGAGTGGGAATATATTATGATTCCCAATGATATCACAATGGAATGACTCTCGCGAGATCTCCACTCGCGTGAGATTTATGACATGTGATATAAC
>NC_049979.1:13591135-13609984 GCF_000003815.2 Branchiostoma floridae | reverse complement strand
AGACGGAACGTGCACTCAAAACTAGGTTCCTCGAGCATCGGCGTCCCAGCTCGGTCAAAACGTCTGAGGTGGCGCAACATATACACATATGTACATAGAGTCTCCGGGACATTCCATTTCGTTGGATAAAGTCAAAATCCTAGACTCAGAACAGGATTTCTTCGCGCGAGGAGTGAAGGAGGCAGTGTACATTAGAGCCCACAGGCCCACATTCAACAGAGACGGGGGGCGACATAGACTTTCTGATACTTATGACCCCCTCCTGCAAAAGTGGCGTGTTCCTGACGTCACTGCTGGAGATAGTGGAACAGCTCCCAGTGGGATGGACAAATTCATGTATTCACCTGTAGTAAGAACTTTGCCCCGCCCCTTTTCTTTATTCAGGTTTTTGTCCCCGGCCACCAAGCCCCTGTACCTTACCTGAACACCTCTGTGTAACAATCACAGTTCACTCCATGGGTTCAACCTCTGCCCCAGTCTTCATTGATTCAAATCCAAGCGGCCGATGCCACTGTTACCGTAGAGACGGGATGACGTGCCGTGACGTCAACTTTGGCGCGGCCTTTCTGAAGAAACTTCCGGGTTACCCGGAACTGACGGTTCATGGGGAAAACTATCTCGGAAAGGTTCTTATTAAACAAAAGCCAATGTTCTTCTTCGTAGAGGAAGAAACGCGTATTGTTCAATGAGTGACTCACAGGTTATCTGAGTTCTTACTGAGAATTATTGATATATATAACTCATTGCATGTATACCGTGTAGTGTTAAGACAAAACAAAGCAGTGTTAGGTGACGTCTGGGCCTGGTCAATACGCTGGCTACTAGGAGAATAATTTTCCAGGGGAGTTATGCCACCAAAGGGTTTGAATTGAGGGAATGTCTTAGCGTGGACTGACTCTCCTGGCCAATTATCTTGTGTTTTGTTGTTGTTGCGGAATTCTACTATCTATACCGCCATTAGAATGGTGGAATCTAGGTCAATTTACTGCAATGACCACTTTGTGAGTTGACGATGGAATGCACAGGGAGCAGCGTATTTACACCGTATTTTTTCAGACTCTCTGTCGTTACCAAACGAAATGTTAACTACTCTATTCTAAGCATGCTGTATGATAGTAGCGGCAACAAACTCAGACGCAATCTGAGTGGTACTGTGTTTACCTGCACGTCAGAAAAACAAAATCTGCATTACAGTCTAACGCCATACGAACACCTGGCGAAAATTAAGGAAGTAATCCCGCTGTTGTAACGTATGTAACGTTGCTGTCGTCAAATTGTCTCTTGAGTTGTTCCGCCGGAACTGTCGTCAGAAAGTCGAGCGTTTGTTACCACGAGAAGAGCGCCAACTGGAGTAGGCCCGCGCAACAGGAGTCGCAACCAGTAGTTTCTCGCCGCGGGGTGGAAGATGGTTGTTAAGTTTTCCAAGTGTTTTCGGAAGGAAATTGCGCCAGTGCAGACGTGGCGTTATGTGCTACCCATTCTGTATTGCGTGATGATAGTGCAAATTGAAGTCATGATATGGATCATCGCAGGAACATTTCAGGAACGTCAGGAAGTAAAAAAAAGAAATTTGAGCAGATGCTAGGTGGTGCATTAATTTCTAGAAGGGACTTAATGCAATACTCACACACACACACACACACACACACACACACACACACACACACACGTACACACACACACGTACACACGCGAGCGCACATGCGTACACACACACACACACACACACACACACACACACACACTCACTCACTCACAAATATGCACACACAAACCATATACGAAACATGTTTGCGAAAACATGTCTGCGAAGTGTTACATGCTATATGAAAAGACGTTTGTCCAACCAGCTAACAACCGGAAAGAGTAAAACAGACAAGTTAGACTTGAACTTGAACTATAACAGACTATCATTGAGAATGGAACCATTCATATCGTTATCCTGTTACTATAGTGTATTGTATTGCGTTGCTGCACAATGTAACGAGGAGGGGTATCATAGGGCGTTGTTGTTATTTTCCGTCTCAATGAACAATGTCTGTCTGTACATAATATATGCATATCATAATATATGCATATATGTATTCTTGGCATTTACGCCAGTCGTTGATATCATTACGTACATACAAGGCAGGGCCAACAATACTTTTGAACGTTGACTGAGTTGAATTCAGCGGCCTTTTCTGACATTATGATTTGTCCGACAGAGGTGTGACGTGTTGTGGTGACGTTATGCCTGCAGGTCGGAAGGTGAGGTGGCGCCCACGTGGGACGATCGCGTCAGAATCACTATCAATAGTATTATATATAGTAACAAGGGACACGGCGAGGACACGGTCTTTTGACATTGCTCTGTGATATGACTTTGAAGCGACTGTCCAGTTTATACAGCGTATAATTTAAATCATCTTCAGAGACGACGGACATTTTGACGTCACCTTGTTCCCAACTTTTTGTAATCCGTGTTTAAAAGTAGCTCAGAGACTCTGACCAGACCACTGCTATGTGGGCAACGGGCCTCAGCGAACCGTCCGACGTTGCCCTGACCCAGTATTCTGAAAGCAGCGCATTACGAGACTAGATAAAGCTTCGACCGACCGACGGGTGTGACAATGGAGGGACGACCCGAGGTTCCCCGGTGGGCTGACCTGCCGCCGTGTTCCCGCCTGACCGTAGCGGACTGCGACAGGTCGTTTTCCCGCCTCATCCTAGCGGAATGCAGGTCAGACTATAGCAACAAACGTAGCATAACAGAATAATGGTGCATCGCATTGGATGCTGAAGCCTCTCTACAGTACAAAGTACAGTGGTCGCCCGTTTTTCCTGCCAATCTACATGCAATACATGTAGTTATTTGTTGTCAAAATCTTTCTTCTTTCAATACTTTGAACGTACTGCAGTGAAACATAATGTAAAGTTATCTATAGATTATTGTATTGGACACTGTTCAGTGTAGGACATCGTATCGTAATCTGGAGCCGTGAACCCTAAGTTCTAAACAAGCCACGGGAAAAAATATTCCAAGAAATTAACTTTGTCTGGGATTCCCCTGCAGTTTGTTTTCTTCCTTGTGTGCGTGTGTCGCTAAGCTCTGCCCCACGCGTGGTGAATTATTGACATTGACAAAGGAACTGTGTTGTTTTTACTTAGAACACTTTTGGAAGGTAATGATGCATAGTAGGATTTTGTTGTTTGTAGCAATGTGACTATGTGGTAGTCATATTGAGAGGAGCATCCGTCATACGTTCATGACCTCATGAAAAAGAACTTTTCGTGGTGGCTTTAAGTTCGCGGTAGCACCATGCACGGTAGACTATTACTGCCATGGAAAATGTTCGCGGTGGTTTAAGTTCGCGGTGAAGTGGCCATCACGAAAACCGCGAACATTACACCACGGCGAAAGTTTCTGCATTTACAGTATCTTCTAAGACGGTGAAAACAGTTTCATAGTACATATGTCAGAGAGCAAGTTGCGGTACTGTAAATGCAGTTCAGTTTTCGCGGATAGGGAGAAAATGGAGTGTTCAGTGCGGTGGTTTTGAGCTCGCGATAGCGCTACAGTCACATACTGCACAACCCTGGCACCTTTAGGGGCAGTCAGTTGGAAATCACCCAGTTACGACTTGACAAGGGCTACAGATCCATGGACACTACAGTCGCATTCAGCAGTGCGAGTGTGATCAAATGTCACCGATCTAACCGTATCTACCTTCTGGAAACGTAGCACTTGTTGATGTATTCAATGTTCAAAGATCGGTGTGTTCAATTTGTCCTTTGATAGTATCCGTGTGTCTTACCGTTAACAGGTGCTAGCAACACACTATGATACTGCACAGTGTATATATAGTATGCACCACATGTCGCGCTTCATATACAAGGAGGTAGGCGAAGAGAAGGCAATATTTTTCGCGGTGGTTCTGAGTTTGCGGTGAAGTGGTCACCTCGAACATAGTAACAAAGTGCACCGTGATGATACACTCGTTTGATATATCAAAACACACGCGCTTACACACATACTCGCGCGCACGCGCACACAGATACACACACGTACACACATAGAGAAACAAACACACACACGTACACACATACACATGCAAACACGCATACACAAACACACTAACATACGCATACACGAGGATCTGATCCGCCAATGGCAGCCTGTGCAACTCCTGAGCAATCGACCAATCACAGGAGCGGCGGCGACAAACATAATATACTCCACTTTGATTGAATTTCATTTCACTCCCCAATGATCATAAAGACTTAGAAAAAAGGAAAGATAATACGCTAATCCATAGATGATATATTTAGCAAAATGTTCTGTATTCACAAACCTCTATTAGGTCTTGCACTTAGTAGCCTACGTCATCTTGTACATTGTATAACTGCTTTAGGCCGCACTGTTTGTACTGACGCAATGGTCATCAAACGTGTGCAGCCGGGCCGTGGCAACGCTAATGAAATCGGCCCGTTAGCCTGTGAAAACATGGCCACAAGCGACGTCAGCACGGGTCTGCTAGGAAGAGAATCAGGCGTATATGGACATGTTTTCTGGGGTTGGCACACAGATCAAAAGGAGGGGGTTGGCACAGGTGAGGGGGTGGTGGCTATCCCTGGGTACGCCAAGATGAGAAACATATAAAAAATCTCCAAATAGAATCTTCCTTGTGTATTCATAGCCCACGATTTCCTTATTTGAGCACGAAGGACCCTCAAACCTGGGTGCTTTCGTCGCTCTTCGGCTTATTTTATGTTTGTCAATTCAGAATATGGCGCCTTCGAATTCGTGTGGGCATGGTCCCCGCCGCCCTCGCAAAGTCACGGGCACCTCCAATGCGGACATCGATGCCTTTGTACCTATTTTCGTCTCACCTTCCTTACATAAGAATTGAAACCTCCTCAAGTACCAGAGAAGACAAGCTACCGCTCCTGTTACAGGCATAGATGTCAGCCACCCATATTTAGCCGTGTTTCCAACAGATGAGACCGTCAAAAAGAAGCCACCCGATGTACATCTTGTAGAAAAGCCCACTTGACGTTGTATAACTTAGAAGCATGTGTTTCATTAACCAGTCCTTGTGCTGCTTTTGAATCAACACATATCAATGAAAAATCAATGCAGAACTGTCCTAATTCTCCACCCACCAATCCTGGTGTCTTGTATACCCTACCAGGCGTAAATGTCACCGCACTGACCTGTCCTGTTGGACAGACATTTTTGTTTTGTTTTACTGTCTGAACTTCTTGTCCATTCTTGCATAACAACTCACAAACAGTACGAAATTAAAAACTTCCACTTCTGTGCAATGCGTAGGAGACTTGCTCCAAAATTAGCATGGCCAGAAACACAGGGAAGAGTATCCGGCATCGTATGCTGCGCCCTCCTGTTATGACATCTGTTGCGCCTATAGCTGAGCACTTGAAACTGGGGGTAAGGCACGAGAGTCGTGCAAGATGTTCCTGTCATAATGCAATCGATGGAAGACCCAAAAAAGGTATTGTTAGTCTCAGAACGTAAGCTGACCTTTAACTGCAGAAATAGAAACAGCACCTGTGGAACAATCAAGAGATCGCTCCCCCGTGCTAGCCGAAAAAGGGCATCGATATAACACACGCTGTACTGGATATAAATTTAGCTCAGTTGGAGCATAAAGCTATTATATAAGCGTGGAGAAAATTGTATGCCACATGCAAAAGCACCAGGTGACTGTAGTTTCTGCGGTTATTTCAACCCTTAGCTGCCCCCGCAAATGTTATACTACCCACATTTTGTACCTGATTGCTGGTGCTATTTATGTGGCACCTGTAAGCTATACATGGCGAAGCGCCCTGAAATGCGTGGGCCGCAAGGAGCTTTATTTACCAGGCTGTCATTGAAACAGGTGTATGCGTGACTGGATATCTCTTATACTGGGGGAAAAGCATATCGAATAAACGAGTATTTTCCGTCTCCTTAATTAGCCAGGTAGCACCAAGCGGCATCTTGCTGCAGGGTGTTGACATGTCGGAGCGATGTTATAGGACAGAGAAGCACACGGCGTCACGATACGTCTGTATTGTGTGCTTCACTTTCTGTAGTAAGACAGGACGGGATACACTGGCAACGTTACATCCAAGCGTTGATTTTATACATTCATCTTATTTGCGCCTAATTAGCGCACGATTGCTGTTGTTGGGTTTGGTTTCGTGAGGGTGTTCAGCAGAGAATGTTAGTTCAATATGGATTTACCATTTCTTGGGAAGATTCACACACACACACACACACACACACACACACACACACATACACACACACACACAAACACAAACACTTACAGAGATAGAGAGACAGACAGACAGACAGATATGCCAAAGACACCACTTTGCACCCTCAGCTTGGGGTGAAGTAACACAAGGGTGTCTATACAGTACAGATAAAGAACACACAGTCAACATGACAAGTTCCTGGGTAGTAAACTTAGTACGGCAATATTGTTGCAAGATTCCATTACTTCATATTCGCCTGTAGACATAATGACATTTACTTGTGACAAAAGGCACGCTAACTTCAGGTCGGGTTGAAACTTCAGGTCGGGTTGAAACTTCAGGTCGGGTTGAAACTTCAGGTCGGGTTGAAATTTCAGGTCGGGTTGAAACTTCAGGTCGGGTTAAAGGTTAAAGGGTGCAGTCCCCGCCCATGACGTCTCTGAACGTGTCTACAAATATACCTGACGTCATACCTCACTTTTTAGTTGATTACGCGCATTCGGGTGCCCAAAATAGCCCAGGCGTAACCCAAACCTTAATCTTGTCTTGTGTCATAAAAAATTTCTGACGAAGGAAGTTCCACACTAGACGTCATGGTCGGGCTCTCATGACATACCTCACTTTTTAGTTGAGTGCGCCACAGAGTTCACTGCGATTCGGGTGCCCAAAATAGCCCAGGCGTAACCCAAACCTCAGTCCATGTCTTATGTCATAAGAAACTTCTGACGAAGGAAGTTCCACATTAGACGTCTTATTAGACTCTCATGACCCTATTATTGTCTACAATATGCTAATTGAAACGTAGTATATGTGTGTAAATATACAGATTTTAGGAGACACATTAGCATACCTTAAAACAGCCTATTCTTAAAACAGCCTGTTCAACCGGTTAAAAAAGCTGAATCTTATAAAGGTGCAACGTAGAACAACGTGATAAACCTCGAAGATATATATCAAAGAAGGGTGAATAAGAGAACATGCAGATGGGAAGGGGGCTTCCAATGCAGTCATAATTGCAAAAAGTGTCATCAGATGTCAAGTTTAGCGTACAAACTACGCAATCACATTATGTAAGTACCCTTCGCCGTGTGGAACTATGGAAGTCTACTGACAGTGTAGAAGTTTTACAAACGGGCCTAATGACGTTAGTTGATAACGTTACATTCAGGTGCAGGCATGATCGTATAACGCCATACACTGACGAACAAAAAAAAGTGTCGCATCAGACGTCATGTTTAACGTACAAATCTATACAATAACTTGATGTACGTATTCTTAGCTATGCAGTATTATGAGCATCTATTAATAGTGTACATGTTTTACAAATGGTCCTAATGACGTTAGTTGATACAAATGAAACTTTAAGGTGCCGAAATTAGTGTCGCCCCGAGGCAAAGACTTGTTTGACAATGGCGGAATGCCAGCACAGACGTCACCATACAGGAAAGCTGAACATGGACGACACTATAGCGAAGACGGCTGCTATCACTGATGATACTGTTCAGTGGAGTAATCCTATACGAAACAAGGCAATCAGAGATGGCAGACTTCCCTTCCTTTGCCATACTGCTTTTATGGCAGGTCAAACAGACAGACAGTCAGGTCAACGACACTTCACGCCCTCGGGGAGAACTAACAAAAGGGTGTCTATACCGGTTACTAGTAGAACTCACAGTTCAAGTAATAAGATTTCTGTGTATTTAGATACGGAAATGTTCTTGTGCTGTGATTTACCATACATTACTTTAATATATCATTGTGCGCCTGCAGTGCAATATGGACTAAGATCATGACATTTACTTGTGACCTTAAGCATAGTAACTTCAGCTCGGGTTAAAGGTTAAAGGGTGTAGACCCGCCCATGACGTCCCTGGATGTGTCATGTGCATGTCACAGAACGGCTCCCACGGAGAAAGGCTACACCTGACGTCTTCTAAAAAAAATACCACACTTTTTGTTACTTTACTTCGATTCTGGTGCCCAAAATAGCCCAGGCGTAACCCAAACCGGTCCTTGTCTTATGTCATAAGAAACTTCTGACGAAGAAAGTGCCACAACAGACGTCATGTTGGACTCTAATGACCTTTTAATTGTCTACAATGCGTTAAGTATCTAAATATGTATATCAAGTTTGGAGACACATAGAAATACCCTGTGTATCATGACAATGTTACTTAAGCATGGTTTCTTCAAGATGTCTCCCAAGAGAGTTTACCCACAGGAATATGGGATGATTCAGTCCCTAAGCATTCATTTGACCGCTAAAAAGAATGAATTCTACTCTGCTGAAGCTTCATAAGAAAAGTGTTTTATCATTAGCCTGACGGGTACATGTTAAACACGGGCAAAAGACCGGTGAGTACATGCAAAACATGGGAGTCCGCTGCAGGCATGATCGTATAACGCCATACACTGACGAACAAAGTGTCGCATCAGACGTCATGTTTAACGTACAAATCTAGACAATAACTTGATGTACGTATTCTTAGCTATGCAGTATTATGAGCATCTATTAATAGTGTACATGTTTTATAAACGGTCCTAATGACGTTAGTTGGCACTTGAAATGAAACTTTAAGGTGCCGAAATTAGTGTCGCCCCGAGGCAAAGACTTGTTTGACAATGGCGGAATGCCAGCACAGACGTCACCATACAGGTGTGCAGTCCATACCACCAGTCAGGTAGGTTTTCAGAGGAGCCACCGCCTCTATTTTGAGCACAAGATGCGTCAAACCCAAGTACCGATGACGTATTTCGCAAATCTCCCGACTACACATGCGGTTTCTATCCTTTTCACAAGTTTGTTCTAAATGATTTAACAAATCCAGCACCCCTTACCTCGACCCTGACCTGCCGGTTTTTCTGTCCAGGTCGAAATCCAGGGCCTCACCTAAAGCTACGGGGGTGATAATCCCAGCAAACGAGCAGGGCAATATCTATCCTGAAGGAGAATTCTCAGAAATACAGATTTTTTTATCAGAACGTCTAGTCAGACCAGATAAAGCTAAAATCATTGTGGGATGGGGACGGAGTGGTACGTCTGAAATCTTCCAGAATGTGTCTGGCGAGAGGGGCGAGGGACCTGTATCTGTAACGTTATCTATATTACCGGTATAACCCAGAGTATAACTGGCCTTCAGCGTGACACGCCAACAAGAAGCCATGGCAGCAACAGCAAAAAATGACCTGCCACACCTAAATTTTGGACATACAAGTAGTAGTAGTAGCTGCAGGTGGTCTTTAAAACTATCCAGCGATGATCCACCTACTGTGCTTGCTGATAATAAATTCCACTCTCTATACGGAGATGGAAGTCTCCCCGACCATTCTGTTTGTGCAATACTGCAGAGTATATCATGTGGAACTTGTGGCTATATCGATATGGGCCTCACATTTGTGTGACTCTATAAATAGCTAATTAAGGGTCAATGAACGCATAAGTTGTTTGTTAGACGGAGTGTCAGTTGTCATGTTGAAAACACGATCAGAGGGTGCTTTCTTTATTAGGACAGCCATATAAGGTAACGTTATATCATAAAGATACACCCTGTTGATTGGTTACCTTGTACCACATCAAATACACAATCTTACGAAACACGATTGCTCTAGTACCAATCTGACATACTGTTATAGCGGATATGTCAGTATCTAATCTGGCACAATAACGTCAGTGAACATTCACTGTGATAAACTATACATCTATACAAGCTGACAACCAAATATCAATACAATTCATCCAGACAACGGAGAGTTATGCTGTCCATCTACACACCACATACACAAACGCGTAGAAACAAACGCTACCGAAAACATAACCTTATAGCTAGCGAAGGTAATTATAACAGGTCAAAAGCCACGCTATACAGTCCTCCCACCCAATGCCGGGTAACAACGTTTCCCGCGCCAATACAGCAGCGCGAGGCCAGGCTGCTGACCGCAGGCAACCCCCGGTCACGTGATCCTCCCGCGCGGCAGGTGAGTCTGATGACGTCAATGTGCCGCCCCTGCAGGCCAGGCTTCGCCAGTGGAGCATATGAACAATGCCTCCCACCAAATCGGCCAAGCGGAGAGGTCTATTTTTGCGTTTCCTGGTTAAATTTAGACCCAAGATTCTAAACTGAATGCCTGTAATCTAGTCCCTGGCGTAAATACAAGCCTAAAATACGCTCGCCTGAGCTGTAATGCAGACAGGAACAGCCCTATTAGTAGATTACCATGCATGTCTACAAAGTACAATGAAAATCAAATATTTTTACGTTACTCACTGATGAAAACCCACGTTTGCCCCACAGATCATAAGAGCAACATCTGTTTTCTTCCACTGTCCCATAACCTGGGATTCTGCATTTTAATTTGTATGGTATACTGTAGATAGATCTATAGCTGGTAGAGCCCAGAAGCCGGCGCCGATGATACACAGGTGGTGATGCTTCTAGTGCGGTCAGGGGCGCGCACTTCCGTTGGCACATTTCCATGGGTACTCGTAGGTCTTCAACTCCTGAGGACCGAGTCACGGGCCCGGTGCGCAGCGAGTACCCGGCAGGTCAGCCCGCGAACAGACACACAATCCTCTCCACTGATCCGCTGATGACGCCATGACCAGCGCGACTTCCCGTGTCTGCATCTGCGAAGACATGATAGTATTGATACCATCAAGTACCATACAGCTGATGGACAGATAAGTCACTTGTCAACCACTACAGACAGCAAACAGGTGGTGATGAACGTTTGCTATGTTGTGACGTTTACGCTACGCTATTTTAGTCCTACATTATGAGATTAGGGATACCCCTCGTAAAACTAAAGAGCATGGAGTCACTCATAAGCCGTACATGATGCTACTGATTTGCTCCAGAGGTATCCACACCCCCTGAGACAACCTGACGAAAAGGAAACACTCCGCCTAATTTCCATGGTAACAAACATCCTACTTACGTACAGGATATAGCTATCAGCTGGTTACTATTAAGGGAGGAAGTTCCCTAAACTGGTCCCTGGTTTCTCTTTGTCCTATTGCTCTTTTGGATCCTTACTTCCCGTCGTTTGCTTCCTTTGTTTTGACGCGCCTCCAGCTGGTATCGATGTGCAAGCTTTTACAATCATCATCCCCTTCAAATTACATGGATATACCATCTTTTACCTTGCTTCAAGTACCAGTGTTTCTTGGGTAAAACACAGGACGATGCCGTTACTCTCAATTACATGTATTATACTTTCCGCGCCCACTACGTATATTCAAAGTGAATATCGTTTATGACCTAAACCTTCACGCATACACCTTCCCTCCCTAGCGCTACTTCTCCGCAGGTACAGCGAACCTCCCCCGCTCAGGTAATCCGCGGTCAGGAAATTAAACGCTAACTGGATGCGCTATTACCGCTATCCTTATATCAAGGACGTACAACAGGCCCTCCACTATTACGCCTTACCCTACGTCCTTGGCCAGATCATATATCGATTTTCTGGCGATCCTGTCACCTAGGGTAGTACATGCAAAATGCTTTCTATGAGCTACGTTCAGTGTTAGATTTTTCTTCACCAATGTTTTCGCAGTTTGAAATATGAATACTGTAAACAGCAAATTCAAGCAACTGTAGGGAGTACGAGAAGGAAAGTAGGGGAGAATATATAATAGCTGACTGAAAAAGAAAGAAAAAAAAACAACAACAAAACAATCCGAACAACAACAATAATGAAGGGAGACAACATCGACGCATGTTTTTATTTTCTTCCCCTGGTCCATCAGCATCATCAGGAGAGGATCTTTCACAGCACGGCGCGGCACATCTTCCTACACAGCCGCGGCGCCAGAGAGCACTATCCCCGCAACCAAGCACCGAGCCGTACCGCATGTATATAAAACAACTCCGGTGACGCCACACTTAAACTACTATTTTGTGGGAGTTTTAATTCTGTGGCCTCGTGTTTACGTCACTGCTTGTTTCGCACATCCAAGCTGGGCTGATGGATCATGGGGCGGCTAATTTTAGTAACCGACAGCCTATTTTTACACTTCCTGGCTAAATTTAGCGGCGGCGGGCGCAAAAATAGCTGCGGCGGGGTGTCCATGGCGACCGCGTATTGACGTCAGGGCGGGTACTCCCATATATGGTTGTGTGCATTCGTAATGAGGGGTTTTCCTAGTCGCCGGCGTGGATGGGCTCAGGGCCTCGCGCGGGAGTTTCCCCACATTACATTGCTGCGGCACCATGACTACCACGGGTAGAGTGTCTGGCGCCCTCGCTACTGGTTGCCCGTACCCGGGGCTCACCGGCCACATCGCTCCATTCACGCTCAACGGGATGTTCCGCGACCAGAGCGCTTACAGGTACTTACCGGACCGGCTTCGAAATCTCTTCGGTGATCCGTGCGTGGTTGCCCGCCGGATTTTGTGCAAGCATACAGTACTTTCTCCGTACAGGATGTGGATTATACCTTGCAGGGACAGCCCGAGATGTCATTGTAGCGTGTTGTGATTTCGACGTCGGACAGCTTTGTGTGGTCAAATGCGGATCCGAGTGTGTAAATTGCTATGGTTTTCTTAGGGTGCATTTGGGAGTTGTACACAAGCTTGGCAACAGACTGCCGCATGTACTATACGTACAGGTCGCATTGTATCCAATCACTCACTTTCTCCAAAACTGTTTTATTTGGCGCTTGTACGGAGAGCATCCTTCCCTTAATCCCGCCGCGTATTTTCGTTTATTATGAATGGTGTGTTATGTTATGTTATTGCGCGCAGGTTAGGCGCGTTTGCCCAGCACCGCATGCAACCACCTGTTATTGCGCGTATTCGCTTGGATGCGATCGCTTCATTCATTCGGCGCAGCTTCCTGAGAGTTTCCTGCCCCATTCATCCCTAGAGCTCGCTGTGTTTGTAGATGGCCCGCCGGAATCAAATAAATCCACAGAGAGGTACGAAAATAGTCTTCATACTATTTTCATCCGTGGCGTTGCTTCTCTAACGACGTGTTTTCATATTTCCTCAGCGATGTGCCGGCACCAGCTGAGACGGCGGAGGGCCGTCAGTGGCAGGGAAGGTGTGCGGGGGAGGGCAGGCCCTCGTCCGCCGATCGCCAGGAACGCCGCGGCGCCGGGACATCCAGGCCGTTCAGGTGGGTGAATTTTTTCATTCTTTCCATAAACGAACACTGTTAACTCAGATATCATTACAAACCTGGTATAGATATGTTTTTGTCCCGCAAGTTTCTATTCCGTGGTGTGAGCTGCGCGCGTGTGGCTGTCACATGCGGCACGTGATGGTAGGTATGTGCGGGTATTTCTCGTACTTTTTTTGCGCCCTACTTTCCTCATGATTGGCCAGCTCGAACATCTGACCGCCTTTTCTTTTGTATTGCTTTCACAGCGGGGATTTTTAGAGTGCCCATGGGCTATACCTCGTGTTTACATTTGTAGACCAAAATAAAATCCCCTGTGAAACTTCCCTTTTGTCAAGCCTGTGTTGCCTGCTTAGCCATATGTGCTGTAACAACCACGGGACCTGTAGTTCCCTGTCCAGTCATACTGCACGTGAGGCAGATAGGAATTCCCAGGACAACCCCTATTCCGCATTCTCCTGGCAAAACGTATACTTTAGCATTGGTTCTCAGCAAGAGCTATTATTGTCCAGATTACCTCATATTTTCATGCTATAAAGTACAAAATCACGCTCACGCAGCAACACAGTCAAGGAACGGTGCAAGGATTACCAACATTTAAAAGTTCTGATTTGATTTGAGAAATTGCAGTGTGAATTCGAGGTTGGAGTGAATGTGTTTGAGGCTTGTGGGACCCGCCTATCACCCAACCCTGGAGCGCTGCCAGTGCCTGCCGCCGCCACCCCCACCCTGCTTGCCCCGGGCGCTTTCCACGTACGTACAGCAACAACCACGGCCATTCATAGTACTTACATCTTACGGTTCATTCATAAATTCTGCCGCTAGCGCTGCCGGTAAACCTCCTTCCCACGCACAGCCTTACTGAGTCTGAGAACCTTTTCCCGAGTAAAGTAGAGAGATTACCTGCTCAGTCTTTCTACTACTACATGATGTCAGGTTTCATCAGTCCTCTGGAGTCGAGGTTTTAGGTGTGCTAGGCGACATTGGTGCGTAAGTTGGCCATGTTGCAGAGTGTATCTTTTTACAGCCCCGGAAGAGTCATTGAATTAATAGTTTTCACCGCAGGGAAAGGGTACGTGCGAATAGCTTGATCCACGTTGGCCTGGTAAAGCAGGCTCTGCTTTAAAGATCTCGACTTTACTATACTGAGATCTCTTTCACGTCAACAGTCTGCTATATTTACACCTCAGCAGTAGTGGCTGATCCCGCTATTACGTAAAGCAAGTCATGACATCAAAGGTGTCATGCCTACAGCCAACTTCGTATTGTTTTATAAATGGACCCTTTTCGTACCTAAGAAATGGTTTTACGATAAAATGGTATTTATAGCGATGGGAAAGATAATTTAAACACTCCGTTTTCACGTTCTTAGCAGTTAGGGGAGGCCGTTCTTATGATTGACATTCCGTGCGTGTTACTGCCTGCCATCTCCCTCCCACGCTTCCCGCTACAGGAACTTCAAGAATAGAAAGTAAGGATGACAAAGCTTCTAAATGAATTCGCATGGTAGATAACTTACCTGAACAGAAAACTATACTTTCCAAAGAGAACGGTTGTAGAATGAAATGTCACTAATGGCGTGATATTGAGCTTCCAGTCTGTTTGTTTGTTTGTTAATGCATTGAGCTCATGAGTTGAGCCGCATCTCACTTATATGAACAAGATAGATGAATCGTCGGTCCGTGATACTAGTATTACAAAAGTTACATGGTTATAAACAAGAAATATAGCTGGCGAATTCGAAGACATCATCCCTGTGCCGTGGAGAAAAAATGCCAGATAAATTTTGTTTAATACGGCCAATCAGTCAGATGGCGGTGCTACACATGTAGTCTCGTGCAGAATCAGTTAAAAATACCTGATCGCGATGGTTTATTTTTCATTCACTCACTATCTCAGTCTCTCATTCATCTGGGACAACGGGTCTAAGACATTCATGCAACCGCAGCACTCCGTGTTTTATCCGAACCATTCATGGGTAAACACCTCCGTCAACTGTCACAACCAAACCTTGTAGTGCTGTGTTTTGAAAGAATATCGCTAGAAGGAGCTGTAACGGTCGGACTTTCTTACACTTAGATGCACACTGACCCTCAAACATGTCAGTGGGAGTGATTGATATTGTTTACGCCCAGAGCCATTCATCTGCGATGCAAACATTAGTTCGGGAGGCCGAGATAGTGGAGACTTACCTGGAATAGTGACTGATCATGTTCACGGAACCACAACGTGGCTCTTGTGGTCATTGATCCGTCGCCATGTACATTGGCCAGATTTGAGACCAGAGTTGTGATCATTAGTCTCTACCGGACTCCGGGTCGCTTGAAGAAACGTAGAAATGGAACAAATGGAGGAGTAAGCCGCCCAGAGGAGTATAGCCGACTATACTCCTCTGGCCGGCTTACTCCTCTATTTGTTCCATACAGATCAAGTAAATGAAGTCATATTCAGTCTGTATCTGTGTTACTAATGTGGTTAACAGATTTCATACAAACATACCGAATAAAAACCCAGGCAGATACACTATCGGTCAAATACTCATACTCCTTAAATAGTTAATGCATGGGCTTGTTTTGGGCGTCTTTTCCGCTATTTAGTGTCTTCTGGTATCAGTGCCTTTTGGCGCGTTTTCCATTGCTCTTCCATGAACCCATCAGGGCTCTACTTGACTCGACACACCGTCTTCGTAGAGTAAGCACTAGTACTTCTACCAAGAAGTTATTAGTCACCGTGACTCTAGGCGATAGAATAATGCCAAGGACCCTTACATGAGCATCTTTTCCGAGAAGATAGAGGCTCAGGGCGTGTCAGACTATAGTTCTAGGAGGCGCTTCCGGTGTCCTCAGAAATACACGATAGTGCTTCTAAGTTCTAAGTCCAGTTGAAATTGCAGTCGACATGGGGACAGGACCACACGGGTACGGTTTGCGAAATCTGGGTCTTTCTGTAGCAAAACAAGCCGCCAACGAGGCACTTTTGTGGACAATTACGGCACCCACTTGGTTCCGATCATATGAACTTCGGCGTTAACCTGTCGGGTCGGTGAAACCACAGACGGGGGGACCTGTTACTTAGTTAGGAAGGTCTTCGAGCCCGACCCTTTAGAAGGCATGGGGGATTGCAAAAACACGTTTTTTCTGGTAAATTTCCATGTTAGCGACATTGATTCAAACTGAACTTGACGCCTTTACTTGCAGATCCACGAAGGGAGCCTCCAAGCAGCGGCGGGACCTGATCAATGCCGAGATCAGCCTCCTGCGCGGGCACCTCCCCCTGGCCGAGCCTGTCCGGGCCCGCCTGTCCTACCTGCAGGTCATGTCGCTCACTTGTGTCTACATGCGCAAGTGCAACTACTTCTCCAGAGGTGGGACATGCATCAATTGCTTTAAATTCGGGTACAAAAATTCTAACCTAACAAATTATTGGTGAGAAATACGCGTATTAAAGGTGGGGTACAAGCAGACTCTGGGGTACAAGTAAGAAATTTAGATTCACCTGAACAGAGACGAACATGACATGTCAAACTGACAAAAACCTGTTGCTTAACCTCTTAAGTCTTCCAAATCGTGCTTCCACTGGACACCCCGCCTTGTATAAATATGAAATATCCATTAGAATAGCAACCTAACTTGAAAGAAACATCCGCAAGAAAACGACTACTGGTAATATATAAGTTATAAATCTACTAGAACAGCGCTGCTGCCGGGGTTTCCCGCGGTACTTTGGCTTGTAAAAAAATGAATGACGCCTGTTTGCCAAGCCTTGCTCTGTTATAAAAGATCACTTTAACTTTTAAACCTGGTGAGCAGATGTCTGTCTTCAAACTAACAACCAAGGCAGCATAGCAAACATAAATGTATGATGTATAAACACACCATAATGGTTTCATGTCAGTACAGAACACCTGATAGAGGAAATATTTACAGAAACAAGTGTCCTGACTTGTGTGAGGCCATGAATAGTGGCAAAAATAACACTTTGTCACAGCAAGGAGGCTAAACAATCTGCATCATCCCAGAACACAAGATGGTGTTGATGCAAATATCATCACATAACGTATGCTTTGAGGTGTGGCAGACAATTGACAAAACATGACTTCGGTTGTTTCCTAGAAGTCCCAGAGAGCCAGTCGTTCTTGCCAGGGCAACCAGAAGTGTCCCACGCTGCGCTGCAGGGTCTGCACGGTTTCCTCCTGGTCACCACGCGGGAAGGGAAGATGCTGTACATCTCTGAGAACGTCACTGAGCATCTTGGACACTCCATGGTAAGGAGAGGTAGTCATAGCTACACTACACGGACATGAGACATTGGAGTGTGCATAGATCTCAGTCTGATGGGTCATAAGATTAAAATTGATACAGATTAAATAATAATGTAATAAAAAATCAGCACACACCTTTTGGCTAAAACATCAAGCTTCGCCTTTCACCACATGTAAGAAGTTAGATGAACCAATTTTCTTACTCTCTTTCTCTTCAGGTTGACTTGTTGAGTCAGGGCGACTCTGTGTATGACATAATTGACCCAGCTGATCACCTGACTGTCCAGAACAACATTCTGCAGACACCCTTCACCACTACAGGTCAGGCCACAGCTCCTCTCTTGTTATGTTATCACATAGTGGCAGGTTAACCAAGAAATCAAAACCATCTACATCTTGTTAAATGACAACTTGCTCCCTTATATCTTTATGACCCAGGAAATTCAAATGCTATCTATCATAAAAAATATAATTCACGAAAACGTGAAAACAAAGATGCATAGGACATTGTTTTTTTTTTTGCTAAGTAAGTGATAAAATCTGAATACATCTTCCTTCTGTTTGTGGACAGGTCCTACAGTGCAATCCTCAGAACGTTCATTTTTCTGTCGGATGAAGACCTCACGGACCATGCGCCGCCAAACCAACTATGGGGACAACAAGGTAAGAACAACAACCTCTGTCTACATCTGTCATGGTTGGTTCAGGCTGGTTCAGATTATCAGATAGCACACTTGGCACTAATTCTTAAGTGTACTGGTACACTGCATGAAGGGGACACTGCTGCAGGCTTAACACATGTACAAGTGGGGACATTGTTTGCTGGCCTTTGTACTTCAAACATATTAAATAACAATGCATAAAAATCTTTTGAAATAAGGAGATAGGCCACAAGCATGTTGCATTCACCAACTTGCACACTTTAAATTCACCTGGAGTGATGCATTACTTTTGCAGATCGTACATGTTCGAGGGCACTTCCAGGTGTCGCCAGCAGGATGGATCCCAAACCCCATCTTTGTGTCCATCTGCCTGCCCATTGACGTGCCCTCCAGCTTTGGTGACCTTCCTCCAAACTTTAACACCAACACCTTCCACTCTGTTCATGGTCTGGATATGAAGTTCAAGGAAGTTTCCGACAGGTAAGGCAGAGTTTTCTTTGTGGTTTGTGACTAATGTAATGGTAGCTATATAATTTCCTCGGTCTGAGTTAGTTGTCTGCCA
>NC_049979.1:13520353-13589390 GCF_000003815.2 Branchiostoma floridae | reverse complement strand
GTCATGTTGGTTCAGGCTGGTTCAGATTATCAGATAGCACACTTGGCACTATTTCTTAAGTGTACTGGTACACTGCATGAAGGGGACACTGCTGCAGGCTTAACACATGTACAAGTGGGGACATTGTTTGCTGGCCTTTGTACTTCAAACATATTAAATAACAATGCATAAAAATCTTTTGAAATAAGGAGATAGGCCACAAGCATGTTGCATTCACCAACTTGCACACTTTAAATTCACCTGGAGTGATGCATTACTTTTGCAGATCGTACATGTTCGAGGGCACTTCCAGGTGTCGCCAGCAGGATGGATCCCAAACCCCATCTTTGTGTCCATCTGCCTGCCCATTGACGTGCCCTCCAGCTTTGGTGACCTTCCTCCAAACTTTAACACCAACACCTTCCACTCTGTTCATGGTCTGGATATGAAGTTCAAGGAAGTTTCCGACAGGTAAGGCAGAGTTTTCTTTGTGGTTTGTGACTAATGTAATGGTAGCTATATAATTTCCTCGGTCTGAGTTAGTTTGTTCTGCCAGTAACTCTTTACCTGGAAAAGAATCCAGAACCACTACACCACAGACTATATTCACTGATGTGAGGCAACAATACATTGTCACTTTGACAGTTCCCTAATTAGCTACAGTAATGATTTATATATATACCATTCACTTCTCCACAATGCTCATGGTTGAGTGCTTGAAATGTAGTTATAAGCTTAATGTTTTCAAAAGAAAGGGAAATTGGCTGTGACACAATTCCAGGAAGAGTGGGTGTATAAGATAAACTTCATGACCTTTGGAATGCTACAGGTCAGGCCATGTGATTTTTTAAATTGTTTTCTGATTGCACAATTCACTCACTTGTGCATTTAGGTTTGAAAGTTCATAGCATTTTTCTTGTAGGAATCTTAACGTTTTTGTGCCCAATTCCATGGTACTTTTCACCACAATGTACAGTATTCATCAACAAAACCCATCTCAGCAATAGCTTGTCATCTATTTGTCTTCTCTTTTAACAGCCATTCATTCTTGTTTTCCTCCCTAGCCTTCAGTTCCTGCTGGGGTTTGAAGGAACAGCACTCAAAGGACAGTCCTGGTACAGCATGCTGCACCCAGACTTTCTTCAGTTGGCAGGACAGCAGCACAAGCATTGTAAGTACAATCACCTTTCTACTCAGTAGAACAACTGTTAGCACTTTTGAAAAGTCTGAAGCAATCTCCAGGTCCAAGATTACCTAGTATTATCCCACTGGGTTGGAGCTAGCAATCTTCCGTATTTTCTAGCTAAAAGGACAAAAGGCTTTCTGCAAGGTATGAAGCTAATGCCTGTGATATGTATCAAAAAACAGTAATGGAAATACAAATATACTCAACATCTGCTTGGAGATTAGCAGGCTAGCTTTCTGTTGTCCATAGTGCATCTGACATTCCAATCCAGTTACAACTTGTCATAGCATGTCAAAACCCAGGAAAGGAATCTACATGTACTTGAATGTACAGGTACAAGTTGTTAAATTTCAAAGGACAAGAATTGCAGATCAAAATACTCACTTCTTGATTTGCCTTGAGCTGACTTCTATTGTTTTTTCCCTGATAGTACTGGACCAGAGCCGAGACAGTGGGACCATGTTTGTTGCTCGTATGAACACCACAGGAGGGGACTGGACCTGGGTGCATGTCCTGATGCAGCTGCGAGCCCTGGACGTCAACTCCGAGGAACTCTCCATCATCTGCATGAACACTGTGATCAGGTAAGCACTGCCTTTAGCACATCATAGGTCAAAACAACTAATGCTTTTCATAAATCTTTACAACTCGGTTGACCAAGATTCTTGTTACATTCTCCATCATGGGTCAAGCTGTGGCATGTCAAATACTGTAAAAGCAATAAATGAAGATACAGTAATTGGGAACATCGATGCTATTGTCTACTAGTTAGAGTCACAATGCAATGGTTTATCCTTACACCTTACATACACTGGATACCAGAAATATGACTGCTACAGTAGGAATGTAACACCTATCTCAATTCTGAAGTTGTGTAGACCTATTGCAATTTTCTTCATTACATATGATCATCTAATTCTAACCTTTCCCTTTTTCTTTATTCCAGCGAGGACGAAGTTTCCCTCTATGAGGCACAATGTCGCTCCTTCTCCCAGTTCACATCCTCTCTCCAGCACCAGGAAGACCCTTTGCAGACCCTCCATCCTCTCAAGGTTACCCCTGCCTCCCCATCAGAGCCCAGCCCATCCTGGTACAGCCAGCCACCCTACAGCAGCCACAGTCTCAGCTCAGAGTTCAGTTTCGAGTCCCCTGATGACATCTCTGGCATCTCCAGTCTGGGGTTTGACTACCCTGACCGCAGCCAGCCCACCACAATGGCCAGTGGCTTCCCAAGAATGGAGAGACAGGACGTGACGCCACGCTCACTCAAGCGTCAGCTGTCCGAGGAGCTACCACTGAAACATGAGCCAAAGTCTCCAAGGATGTGCCAGTATGGCGACACCAGCAAGCAGAAGCAGCCTTCTGGCACCACCACCACTACCATGGAGTTCCTGATGGGCATCCTCCCTACCCCTACTGAACACCAGATGACCTCTCCATCCTTCCAGAGCGGATTCAATTGGCCATCTCCCACCATCCCATCCTTTGCCTCCTTGATGGCATCCCACACCAGTCCATCATCCCTAAATTTCCCACAGTCAACCTCCCCTTTCTCCCCAAACAGACCCTCCCTGCCTGGATTTTTCCCTGACACTCAGACCACCACAGAAAGTTCCCTGTCACCTGGTCTGGCCACCGGCAGGCTGTGCATCCCCACACCACTCCAGCTCCCACCACACAAGCCCTCAGCAACCACCAGCAGACCTACTACCCAAACAGAGTTGGAGGATGCAGAAGACTCAGGGAGTAAACTGTTGCCACAGTGGATCCAAAACATGCCCCCAACTCCAGACACACCAACCAGCCATTCCTGCCACGTGCTCCTGGATAATGATTGTCCCCACGTAAAAACAGATGGCTTGCCGATCCCAGAGTGTGTCCTGACTCCAGACTCGACCAGCACATCTCCACAAAGTTTCAACGACTTTTCTGACGATGAGGTGTCAATGACGTTCACTTTTGACAGTCCAGATAAAGACAAAGACTCAAAAAGTAACCTCCTCTCCAAACTTGGACACTGTTCCAAGGAGGAGGATGTGTCTGAGGACAGTCAGTTATACTACAGCAAACACCAGGCTATGATGAGCAATCAGGACTCGTCTGTTGTTGCTCCTACCAGCGACCTCCCAGAAAAGCTACCACTGAAGATGGAGACACCTTTGGATGCTGTCACATGGAACGACATTGAAAATACTGTCACAAACCTTGTCAAGGCAATGGACCCCAACATGCTCCAGACCATCTACACTGCCGTGGACATGAGCAGCCTATCACCCATCCAGGAAGATGAGCTGGACTCCTCTGCCAAAGACAAGGAGTCTGCAGCGAGGAACCCCCCAAGTGAATCCTCCGCCACACAAAACTGGCATCCTGCCCCACATAGACGAGAGCATGAAAGCCCGCGTGCTCGTGTCCCGTCCATGAGCGATCTGTCACGGTTGCAGGCAGCAGCCTCCATGCCTGATGACACCAGCTTCTTTGAGGAGTTGTTGGAAGGTACAATACCCCACATAGACAAGACAACACAGGACCAACAGTTCCATCGCAGAGGGGGAAGCAACAATTCCAGCCAGTAAGTATTTCATTTTTATGTGTTAACCTATTTGCAAAGACTGTAGATTGATTCTGAAGAACACATTCTATATAAGTACTATCAGTAGTAGTAGTACAGCCTAAGTTTTGTCCCCTGAAGATCAATACCACTTGTCCAGGAAGTTATTTTTGCTACAAAGTCATTAATTTTGTAGTTAATCTGACTTTTAGCACATATATATACTAGCTGATATCAGGCATACATGTATTTATGACTGTTGAATTTTTGTCCCTGCAGCCACTATGATGACAAGGATTCCAAGTGATGAAGAGTTCCAGTGTAAAGGAACAACTGCATTGTCCTGCTGGTCAGGCCCACTATCACCACAAACATGGCTGGACCATGTGGATCAATCACAGTACTGTGATCTTCAATGTCATTGTGCTTAACAAATGATTTTGCATTATTGAGTATACAGATGCTATGTTAGGGATTAGATTTTCTTTAGATGTTTATTATGTTGGTACAAGTTGATGTTTTGCTGGTAGTGTTACATATTGAAAGGCATCATTGCTAGCACCACATGTGACCTACATAAAGAAGTCACCACATAGAGCCAACACAGAAGACCATAGCAGGACTCATAGCCACCATGGCTAATTGCACTAACCAAGTCAAACTCAATGGGTGCTACAGCACACAACAGAAAAGTTATCAAACAAATCTCTGTTGAATATGTACATTTTCACATTTGAATTCTTAAAAACAAAGAAATCAATTCTAGTCCTCTCAGTCACTTGAGTGCTACAGGTTGAATACAGTTTCTGCTTAGAAACATAAATTCAGGGTACATACAGATTTTTGCATATGTGTTAAAGTAGCACTTTTATTAAGCGATTGGAATGATGTATACCCTCGGGTCGTGACTTCTGTGATACTTCCTGTGATAAGGGAACGTGTGTTGTACTGTTGTTTGCATTCCAAGTATGTCATTGTGCTGTTTCTTTTGTACAAAATTTCAGATTCTATGATATGTTTTGGGCAGAGCCTAATGATGATTACCTAATGATGATTAGTTGAAAATTAGAAACTTTACTTTGGGCTGGGTCCCATTGGCTAGCTATATTTTGCACTTGTCGAGGTTAACCTTGTGGGGATCAAATATCGCTGCATAGAATGCTGTATCTACTGGTTTGCAACATATGAAAGAAAGGACGTCACAGGTCAAGACTACCAAATGTTAGTCAACGTCCATCTACAGCTCAAAATCCCTCCAGGGTTGACATTGATATGTGCATTACAGACATCTTGTATAGATACAACATTTCTATTGTCTGTGCAGTCTTGTATAATGTGTATGATGTAATCATGAGATGGAATAGAATTATACACCTTAAGCTGTATAGAAAAAATGGATGTTTCAGTACATGTAAGTATCTGTGAAGCAAAATTTAATATATTTTGATACCAAATCTTCAATACCTTCCAAAGGTTATTTTGTGTATGTGATAATCTCATGGTGCTGTGATGGGACACTAGTATTTTGTGACAGTGAGGCCAAACAAGCAGAATTTGCTGTATGATATGCCATGACAAGGATTTTGGTTGGCCAAAATATCAATTATTTCTGTAGACAGTCTAGAAGTGAGCTCTGACAAGGCAAGGTTCATGACTCGAAGAGCCAGCATGGTGAATTTTATCATGTAGATAAATTAGGTTGAGACAGACTACATCAATTGTTTCTCTCAGCTTTTATACATATAACATGCCATATTTCTTTTGGCCTGTTTTTGTCATTTTTTTTACCATTTGTGTAAGGACCAAGAAATGTAATTGGTCCATCCATGTCAAAACATCATGGCAATGTTAGATCTCAAGCTTGTTGCCTATGGGGCCAGGATATTTGACTTATGATGTGAAGCAAAGTTGTAAAAGATACAAAGTACAAAGTGAAAAAAAAGCCACTGACATGACTTAGGAAGTTCTTACCAGTATTTGAAGTTAGCAAGACTTTGGTACAAACTACACAAGACAGTACTGACTAGTGGTGAATATTGTTATACTGAAGACATTTGTACATTTGTAAGGCTAAACGTGCTGGTATGCCCTGTGTTACAGTAAGGGCTGTAGAGTCTCCAACTTACTGAGAAACCAGCAAGCCTGGTTCCTACCATGACAGGCTAACAACATACATTCCAGACTTCTGTACAATCTCTACATGGAAGAAATAAAACTTGTCAACTTGGTACAGGTGGCTCCATCTTGCCTGCTTAAGTATCTTGTGTCTCTCCTCTGATTGAAAGAACTCTAGTACTAGTAGCTGATTAATATATCAATGATGGAAATGTTGGTTTTCCTCAGTCAGCTGGTAAACATAGAGAGATCACCATTAAATATGTTACACTGCCATTTATAGTGAGCTGTAACATACAAAAAATAAATATGGGGAAAATAGACTCCTGGCCTAGGATCATATGAAGCTACAAAGACCAGATTTCCATCTGCCATGAATATGTTTGCATATACTAGTATCACTCATGCACTGATGCTAATATATGGGCTATGGTTCAATATCATCATATCAGTTCCTCATCAAGCATTCCATGACATCCACTAATGTTAATACATCGGTAAGTTTAAATCACTGAATAATTAAAGAAATATCACTCATCCACAACAATAGGACAGTGAGCTACAAACAAAGTACATATACAACATAACTCACCTTCTACTGAAAGCTTGTAGCTGCAGTTTTCATATCTTCTGGTAGGGGGCAACCATTCCTTAGCAAGTGCCTATTGTCAATGCTAAAGATCATGTTTCACTCTTTTATACCACATGAATGCTGCATGGTGCTTAACGGTTTATCTCTGAAATTGGACCCAAAAAACATTTTTTTAAGTTTTACTTTTCCCTTCCAAAGAAAAATCCCTTCTTGGTAAAACCAAAGCCTTTTAACTGAATTCTTATTACTGTCCTCAGTTGTCCCTAGGTTCAGTGAATCAGGAACAAGCCATGTGGCTATGGTGTCTCCACCTGGGCTATGATGTCTCCACTTGTGGATACAGTGTGGCAAATGTGAGGAACCCTGTATGTCCTGGCATGTCCTTGGGTGGAACAGCAGACTTAAATGTAAAGCTCTGTGCTGTTTCACTTCCTTCATGACGTGTCTGTACACAACTGTCAGGTTGTCCCAGGTCGGGCTCAGGTAAGGCAATGGTCCGGACATCAAATGTCCGCAGTAGGCATTCTATAGTGGTGATGTCACAGAACCCATGGCTGCGCAGCTTGTCACAGGTGCGCTGTATCTGCTCCACACATGGTGAGAAGGAACACAGGCGTCCACCTGTACCACAAGGACATAGTCATGGGCCACAGAAGTCAGCTAACACAAGTTCATCTATATCACCTTTGTTTTTAGATACAGGGTATCTAGGGATATTGCATTGACCGACAGAGTGATGGTGGTTCCAAATTACAATATTTTTTCAAATTTCAATTTTTTAGGTCCCTATATACCCTATAAACAGTGGATATAGGTTACCTAGTTTTGCCTGACTGAACAGCAAGTCTATATGGTCAACTTTTTTTTCAGCATTTGGTCAATGGACATCATGACTCACTCTCATCAAAAGAGTTTCCAAATGAATACAAGTTATTGTTGGTTGAATGATTTCAATTTGATATCTATTGAATAGAACAACTTTGTGGATTTTGTATTTCTGCATGGTTTTCAACCTTCTCAGCCGCAAACTATAAGTTTGGAACAGGAGAAAACTCTGATGGTGTTGATATCTACATTTTGATATCAATTCAAAGATCATATGTCTGGTGATGTCACGTCATCAACAACATGGCAGGTTCAATGCTAGACATACATGTACATGTAGACTCCTGCAGAATACATGTACATGCATAAAGGCTAATCATTATTAGCACCCTGGTATCCAAAGATGACAGGGTGATTACAAAGTAGATTACATTTTAATGGGGAGACATGAGGAAAGCAGCAGTGAGAGGCTGGGATAACTAGACATGCACAGCTGCACACACAGCACAGGCATGCCATACCATCAGCATAACTAGGATACGAACCTGCTTTCTTTAGAGCTAGTTTTGCTGAGGCCACTGCTTCCCAGGGAGATGGTAGGTCCAGAAACACAGCATCAGCCACGTCAGATAGCCCAAATCCATCCGTACACACATTTCTGTGTGTCACTGTCACAAGGTTGCTGAGCCCGTGATCCGAGAATTCTTCTCGGGCTTTCTCTGCACGCTGTTGGTGAAACTCAAAGGTGTAGAGGTGTCCCGTGGGGGCGATGGTCCGAATGACCGCATGTGACACAGACCCACTTCCAGTTCCTGGGAGAATAAACAAAATCCCACAGTTCTGAAGGGAAATGGTCCTTGCCATGTAACAAACTTGTGCTCATTCTAGTGTAGTCAATTTTATCCTTTAATATAATTCATATTACCAGGTAATTGTTCCAGAAGGAAGGGTCAAATGAAGTCGACAACATGCCACTAGTTTCCCTCAAAAAGATAAAGATCACCAAAATCACTACCACTTGTAAAATTGCCCAAAATTACTTGAAGTACAGTTTGTACCCATGAAACCCCTTCTCCAATTACTGCATGACTGCTGCTAGATAAACTGGTTTTGTCACCCAGTCTATTCAAAGACTCAAGCCAGTCAAGGGCAGACACATGACCTAGTCAGGCATTGCATGTGAGTCCTGGTGCAATGGCTGGCATGTGCACTTCATAATACTAACATATAGCACCAGCCGGCAAATCCTAGCCAAAGATAAAAAGAGTTCAAGGCACTAGATATGCCGTGACGTATATTGCATGGAGTGATGCCAAGTATGTCAAAGACAAAAGTTGTTGAATCATCTTGCCACCTGCCAGACAGACCGTAACTTGTCAGATTTATGCCTTAAATTATTGGGACAAAACCAAACAGAAAAAAGTTATGTTGAACTTGTTACAGATGATTCCCTCTGAACTTCAAATTTATTATGTGGAATTTATTAACATTTACACTCATGAAGGAGCCACGTGGTGTCCCTGCAGCCAGCCATTGGCGCTATTTTCAGAATAGGGGTTACTGTAGAGTGGTAGAATAGAGGGAACAGCTGAGACAACAGGTTGATTAATGTGGAGGCGGTTCATTCATCTTATTTCAAACAACCCGACATGACAGCATGATTCCTGGCTGCCTGTAAAATTTATCTGATACATGTAGTTGATAAACATATTTATGATATGAACATGGTGCCCCAAGATCTTAGAAATAGACAATTACAGGCAAACATCTAGCTTTCCCTGATCTTTTTTTTTACTATATACCAAGGAGCTTTTATATATACATATACTGTACTTATTTTGAGGCAAATATACATACCTCCTGGTGTATCACCTATCCCTTGGACACTCCAGATACTACATATTCATATCACAATTATTCCATGCAGTCAGCTGTTCTGAGTGACATCATCTGAATGTCATGTCATCCATGACCCTGACATAGAAATTGTTCCTGTTGCATGTGTGCTACAAACCCTGAGCCTAACATTACATTTAGCGGTATTATGATTAGTGGCAGGATGATGGATGTTATTGTACATCACATTTTACAACACTATGAATAGCACAGATAAAGTGTTGGGAGAAGTGGGTCAAACGGGTAAAACTGCCTATGAAAGAAATTAAGCTACAGCTGTCTGTACAGAATGTAGCAAAGGGGTGACATCATCTTTGGTTGACACATTGACCTGTCAGAGTTGGGGGAGGGGGGGTGACAACAGATGTGCTGGTGTAAGAAAAACTTATTTAGGATTGGCGTGTATGTGAGAAGGTGCGAATAATATGCTACTTCTTTTACGTCCTTCAGATTCTGGTATATTATTACCTGACTCCACGACGACCGATCCTGGTTTTAGATCAAGTTGAAGCGTCAGCATACTTATGTCAGTGGTGTAGACAATCTGCGTCCGATGGGGTAGAGTCAGGGTCCACAGTTCCGGAGTAGGATGTAAGGCATACACGTAACCTCTCCCCCCACCGCACAGAATCTTTGACCCAAAGCGCTTGCCGATGATGTCGGAATGTCGGAGGGCCCCGAAACGCGTCTGGAAGATACGGCCAGCTTCCAGCGTCAAGGGGAACATGGACTCGTGTGTCAAATATACAATGACAACGTCCCCTTCCTCTACGATTGCCTTGTACCTAACGAAACTCATCTTTTAAGCAGACGTGATACTTCTGGATTCGTAATAATTCGCAAATGAATTCGCAAACTGTCAGTCATCACACGAATCTAACAGATGTTGAGACCCCGCAGCTGAGCTGAGTTGACACCGACATACAACCAACTGGTTCATGCATATTGACAAAAACGTATCAAAGAACGCATTCCCAAGGTACAATAAGGCGTTTTGAACCTTACACCTGCTGTGATACAGTTAAATAACTTCCCTAAGTCACCTGATCGCTAAAGAGGGTCACGAAAAATCTTCAAAACACTTGATCGAGTTTTCTCCCTCCTCACACGTCGGAACTAACACATGGGCGCCGCCATTTTGTGAAAAGTGCGCAAGAGCAGTCACGTCTGATGGTATAAATATGTCGCGAAACTACTGCCGGAAAACAGTCTATGTGTCGTAAATGATTCCTTCAAACATGCGACCTATGTGAACGACGTCCGACCCACTACCATATAAGGAAACTCCGAACGCTGTCTTTTGTTGAACAGCCAATCATGGCACAGGATTTTATAGTCACGTGAACAATTGCCCTATTTATTCGCTGTCCGTCCAGAGTTCTTCACTGGCGGCTTTCCAAGCAACCGAATCAGAGGCTCCAGTGCTACCAGGTACACCAATTTCCTTACATTTTGTTTCAGAGTGCTGTGTGAACGGCAATTGCCGCCTCCTTTCGTATAAGTAGATTCTGTAAACGGCATAAAAACAGCAGGATTGTTGTACTCTAAAATGACCTTGCGGCGTAAAGAACACCAAAAGGGGAGGAGCGGTTTGCAGCGACCCGTTAAGCTGGAAACAAATGCATTTGCCATTGTTCACGCTACTAAGCCTACTGATTTACAAGTCTTAGACTGTGTTATTAGAAGATTATGCCACCTTATTATTGCCAACCTCTGCCTTTTCAAAAATGAGAGGACACGGCTTTCCTAGTAAAATGGTAGAACTGGTTCCATAGAGTGTCGGGTAACGGGCCTTTTCACTGGTAGCTATGCAACACGGCAACATAGCTCCTTGTGTTACGCACCAAACTGCAAATCGTTCTTTTGACAGCTGGAATTTGTTTGAGAGTGTTGTCTCGGCGAACTAATTATGTCAAAAAGCACAAAGAGTCCGAATCCTGGACGATCGGGTCCTGACTCCTGTCCCAGTGCCTGTTTGGCACGCGTGTACTGCATTCTAAATAAAACCGGCCTACTTGGCTTCCGTTTTACGTACATCCATACCAGAGATACTTGAAATGTCCCATCTAGTCTGAACTGCAGTGTCTTACTTTTGCACCGCCATGGACCCTCTTTACCTTTTCAAATCCAAAGTATCTACAGATGGACACCTGCTTAAGCTTGCTTTTGGTGCATCATTTTTACACTATGATTATGATTATGGCTCTCTTTTTTCTTCATCCCCATGTCTATGGTTCCAGTGTCATTGGATAGACCTCCTTGCAAGCTTGGTCCAGCTTTAATTCTTCATCCCCTGTTGGCTTGAAATGAAATCTTTTATTGTAAGATAGATAGCGATGTTACCATTTTTAATAGCTGTTAAATGATTACCGTATACCGAAGGAGGCCATATATATTGCACAAGTCATTGGACAGTAGGCTAAGTTGCATTGATATTTTCAGATGACTTCAAAATTGACTGTTGATAAAGCATTTCTGACATAGATGAGCCCCTGCTGTATCAGGTTTTAACTTCCATGTATTCTGGGAGAAACACGATCCTTTGCCCTGGTTCTGTAACATGGTTATGATATAGGATAGGCTGCCTGGTGAAACAGCAATGTTAGCTGTTTTTGCTATGCAGGAATGCAGCAAACTGCTTGTCATCAGTATTGTTACTATTTTTGCTGCTGAGCCTTGGCACATGCGAGGATCATTGCTCATGTAAATTCTAATGCAGAATAGCACTCAGTCAGGGTTTTGTTGAGCAGCATTATAGCTTGGAGTTGGACATCACCAACAGTGCCAAGCAGGATAAAAATTATCAGATGAACGGAAGCTGAAAATCAGATTGTGGCAGAAGGCTTCACCGATATTACTGTGACAGAGCCATGTACTACACCATTGCTATCAGTCAATCAGCAGAGGAGATTCCACTCCATTTGTAAATCTGATTTGGTGGCAAGGTCTTTGTGGAAGTAATTTATGCCTGATGAAATGCATGTCACATGAGGAGCATTATCTGTGCTACAGTGAGATAGAATTGCTATTTTCTCTCTATCACCATGGTAACGATGACTGAATGACTGAAAGAGCTTGATCATTGGATCATCCTGCGCTCTCAGTACAGGTAACCTTTCAAGGTTGGTGCGTTGACGTCACTGCGTGGGTCTGTTGCCAGGCAATCTACTCCACTCAAAGAGGATTGAACTGCTAGATTGGTCTGCCAAAGTTCGGGGAAAATTTATCATGTGAAACATTTTACTTGTTAAACCAGGCAAGGGTTGGCTGGGGTCATAGATATTCCTGGACAATGGCAGTTTGGCTGACCCACTTATTCACCACAGAAATTTCTATTTTTTGGTCAAATGCCATGAAGTTGAACATCCATTTGATGTACTGGGCCCTTATCAGATGGACGGCAGCTGGCAGGCCTGCTGTGTTACAACTTAGTTGTCCTGAGGAGATACTCATAATGACAGGACTGTTTGCACAAGTTCCCAGCTAACACATCAGTACAACAACAGCAAGATAATAATCACAGCATAATGTATGGTGTCAGCAGTGGACTGCTGACAAAGATGAACCCCTTTCCTTAAAAAAACTAAAGGCTTAGCATTGTGGCAAGGATACATAGTATCAAAGCTTGACAAGATTGGCGTGTGATGTATGAAGCACAGAAGATATGCATCTCGGACAGCTGCTCCTGACATGGAAGCAGTAGCATGACTGGCCTGTAGACAGAAGTTGAATGTGCAAACTCCTGGCTCTGGCAGACCAGCCTTGGAGGGTGACAGGTGTAGTTTTGCCTCACTAATTGATTTGATTGACACAACCAAATGGCAGAAAAATCCCTGCCATTGAAAAGTCTCTGGTGCCTCACTTGAAATGGATCTATTATCTATATGAGTGGAGGTTCTCAGATAGTCTGGATACCATCCTTTCTACTGGGGCTCCTTACAAGGAGCCCTGGTAGAAATCAAATGGTACTCAGGCTAGTTCTCAGAAGGGTTTCACTTTCAGTGCTCACCATTTTGCACAAGGCACCAGCTGGCCAAGAGACATGCAGATGGCTTTTCTGATACTCCTAGTACCTCTCAAGCGCTCTCCTCCCTTATATGGCTAGTTATTCTCAGCAGGGCCCTATTTGTAGAATTTATGGCTGCTGTAGGTCCTAGTGTGCAGGATATTTTATGACAAACAAGTTGTGCAAAAATGGCAATGGCATACTTGATGAAAAGTGGGGTGTGCAAGTAAGGTTGCTATGGCAGCCCTGATGAGATAGTAACCAAACACCAGTCATTAGTACGCAGTTGACAGTCCAGATTGAAGAAGATAAATGGCATGTAGGGAAATTTTGTCATGTTTACGGGGGCAACATTTTCTAGATAAGATAAGCCAGAGCAACTGAAAGTGACTTTGAAGCACTTGGAGTAATGTCCAAATACAAGTATAGTGTGTAGTAGACAGAGAATCACATAGTATCCATAATTTAGAACCATGAGATGACTTTGATTTTATCCATCAAACTATCTTTATATCAAAACTGCATGATTGTGCAAAGTTACCATCAATCTCAAAACCTTTGAAACCATCAGAGTGATGTTCAGACCATTCCTACTACGTTCCCTGAAGGAGACATTAATCTTGTTCCATATTGTTTGGGTAGCTTCTATTAAGATTCAAGGTCATTGCAGAGGTCATTCTCAAGTTGTCCTTCAGATATGTTTGCCATGGGGCATTGGTCATACTGATCAGTTCTCTGCAAGTTTTCTGGAGTTGGAACATTCATGTCACAGGACATATTTGACAGGCTTCAAAGTCTCAGGATACTTCAGACTGCTGCTAGATGTGTATTTTTCATCAGGATGTGCCAGCTGCTCTCTGTCAGGGTCAGCTCAGCTGAGTTAGTGATTGAAACGTCAGCCATTACAGCTCAGTGCTGCAGAGATGGTCAGCATAGCTGGGGTCCTGACAATGTTTTATGCTCCCTAGGTATAACACTTAAATCAGGTAAAACAATTGCGAGAAAATTGATCTCCTTGCTACAAATTATGTGAATTTATGTGCTTTACCTACAAATTATAGGGTAGTCAGGGATACCAAGTCGATGGACGGTGGTTTCAAAATGTTGCAAATTTGAGACCAACGCCCGTTGACTTGATATCCTGCAATATGCAATGCCCTGTTTAATTACAACGGATATAGGTTACCCCGCGGATAAAGGTGAACTGGCGTTAGTAGTATAGGAACTGTTGTAAAAAAAAACATGTCAGCTGAATCGAGCACCATAAAAGGTGGTTAGATGATTCGGTATTATTTTCATTGAGTTGTGTTTTACATGCATGAGTTCTGGAGCTATACATAGGCAGACCAGCAGCATGAATACATCATACTGCAGGCGCGAGCTTGGAATTCAATCAGGCTGGTTGTCATGCTGGGGTAATCAATATTGGGCTTCAGCGTGGAGCGATCGGCACAAATTTGGCATGAGGCTCTGACGGGTTTTACTAGCTGTGGCAGAATTTTTACGACTGACAGAGACAGTTTTAGAGGAAAGCAAATGCTGATTTTTGTTGGATTAAACATTGTGTGCATACTTTCAACATATTCTTAGGATGGGGCAATATTTCTTTTGAGTTGAAGCATGGTCTTATGATATTTTATTAACATGCTGTCAAATTGTCACAGTACAGGCAAATGGGTAAATGACCTACTTGGAAAAGTCTCTAGTAGCCAATTTCACAGTATGAGGAGTTTTTAATAAATACACAAGAAGTTCATATGATTGCCAAATTTATGGTCAACTGACAACAAAAAGACAACCGACGCAGTCATTGATCAATGTGACAAAGTCTAGATCCACCACTGAAAATTGACTTCCCTGTGGGGAATACGCTGTTCTCAGCTGATAAATCAATACAGGATACTCTATTGCTGGTGATAAGTGGTTTTCCTGGAGGTCTAGTGCAGAGGTCACCTCACCAGCATGACTACAGCAGGAAACTGGATTATACGATAACCAACAATATATCCTCTACCTTTCCTTGGCACAGTGTTGAGACAGGAGGGTACCATGGGGCTTAACTTGTTCAATAACATGACTAACATTGTTACATCTCAAAGAGACAAATCTATAATTATTGATTGTTATATAACAATATCAAATTATGATTTTTCATATGCTAAAAACAGATAAGTGAGAAAATGTATAAGGAATATTCTGAGAACTAAAATGGAATTTGTCCCTGGTACAACACCAAGGCTGAATTCCTGGCTTACTGCTTATGGAGAAAAGAACATGCTAACAGGGACAATACAAGGCTCTTTCCTAGCCCCCAACCCTTGCTGTGCCTCTCTGTCTCCATACTGGCATTATTTAATCAATAGAGGTTTGCCGGGGTTGTGGCGGGAGCACGGTCTGTCAATTACAGGTCTTGGTTCAGCCTCAACATGAATGCAATATAATTACCACCATCACTGACTAGCCTATGGCAGGAATGGTGACTATGTGCAGTTAGATCAGATGATATGACTGGATTGGCACTTACAGAGAACTAGACAAGAGATTCAGTGCTGTACGTACATGTATATAAAGTCATGATATAGAATACGTCCTGAAAGTAAAAAAATAGTTAACACCTTGTGGGTGGTTTTCCAAAAGACCAAATGAGATTTTATTGGAGTATGTCATAATCATTCCTGATTCTTATTCAGAGCATGACTTAATTAATTACCACTTTCTACAAAGTGTGATTGTCCACAATGTCCAAGCAAATTGATGGACGATTATATAACATTGTAACAATGCGGACATGCACAAGTCATTTAGGAAGTAAAAAGAATTAGATTTTTCTACAATTGTGAAATTATATATTAACTTTATGGTATCATACGTGGGAATAATAGGGAAAATCATTTGAAGATGCCCTGTAATTGAACACTCTGTTCTATATCTGCCTTAGATTAATGGGAAAGTAGAAATCCTCATATCTGTCCTAAGCATTGATTTCAGCCTGACTTTGTAACCTGGATGCGCTATAAAGCCCACCAGGCAACAAAATCTGGCTCAGTAACTTCAGCCCCTCCTCAGGCCAGAGGGCCTCTGGGTACTCCCAGGTCTGGTACTAGTGGTAGGTGGCAGCTGCTCCACATCTCCACTCACATCAATCAGTAGTGGCTGGCAATCAACAGAGGGCATTAGATGCGACAAGGGTGTAAAAACATCCAGATACATACATCTATGTTCTGTAGACCTTGTAGTTTGTCCTCTTATCTTTGTATATCTACCACAGCTATGCCTCTTATCAATCCTGGCAGCGCCAGTCTGTCCTGTGATTTACAGTTTTGTCAGCTTTACTAGTAAGTAAGCTCAGCTGGCCCTTGGACAAGGAAAACATAACTATTTTACCACAGACATGTTTAAACCTGGTACTCAGTTGCTTCAGTTTAGTGCCAAGCTTAATTGAAGTCTTCCTGAATTTGTTTTGACACCAAATCCACACAAGATGAAACACCCAATCACAAGAAAAGATTTGCATGTGGTTTGGAACTGATGTGCTCTGGGATGTTACAATAAGAATAGGATTCATCAAGCATGAGAAGGTGCATTTAGACTTGTACATTTGGAACAGGGAAGAGAAAGGGGGTTTAATGTTTGCTGTGAGGTTTACAGCCATCATCCATTTCAAACTCTATAGTGGTTCCAAATATCTATAAAATGGTCCTTAAAAAGTACTACTATGCACATTTAACGAGGTCAGTAAATAGATCCATTTTCAATTCAATTTTCAGTACCAGTTTCTGTACTTGAAAACATCTTGGATTTATTTTGAATTCCCAGGTAATGACAGTGCTGTTAGTGGCCCCATGGAGTCAAAAATGATGCCAAATTACCCAGCAGTGGAAATTGTTAGTCCCCATAGTAACAACCTTGGTGCTGAAAAGCCTTCCACTGACAACACAAACCCAGAATGATCACCTATTCTTTGGCCTCTGGCAAAGCCATGTCCAAACTGATGACAAGTTTTCCTATGTGTAGCTAGAATTGTGGTGAACATAATTAGATATTGGCAAAGGCTCTCTAATTAATGGTCACACTACACAATGTGGGTCAGCCTTCCATCTGGAGTTGAAATATCGACCTCACTTAGACTTGCTGCATAATTCAACAGATGCTGAATGTTGGCCCCATACTCTGGGAAGGGAACAGGCAGGCCCTCCCTTCAAATTAAAGTTACCTCCTGGTGCAGTGCATGTAAAAACGTCTTTTGTATATTTCCCTAATGGGTGCTTAAAGTTTAAGGTTCAACGGAAACATGGCAAAGAAATGTACTGGAAAAAAAAAATAAACTTTCCTTCCTTGCTCAGTTTATGAGTTGAATTTCAAAGGGGCCCTGCATGTCTGCAGTGACATTTCATAGCTGCATGGTTCACTGGGTTTGGGGTACCATGGTGTATCACGTGCTCCGTATGGTATAATGGCCCACCACAAGAATGCATGCATGAAAGATCACAGAAATGAATTTTTGCCTCCAAGGCCAGTAAAAGCATAGACCTTATCACAGAATTGCTATAGGAATGTGAAAAACCGAGAAAATAATGAACCCTTTTTAAGTTACAGATTTATATGCTGCAGATGTCCACAGATCACCTCTTTGGAATATCTAGTAACAGAAAATCAATATTTGCCATGGAATTTTTATGGAGTAGGCTGAACCCATTCTGCATTGTTCACTGTAACATGGTAAAGGTATAACCCCAATCAACATCAAAAATTGATTGCTCTCCTACGTAGTCCATACAAGATGACATTTTAATAAGCTTTAAAGACCTTCAAGTCAGGCCAATTAGATGACAAGTTTGTTACTTTCTTCTTAACATATTGAAAATGTAAAATAGAGAATAATTAGAAGTTTGCATGTATCTTAAGTGTCTTAAGTGCACATGGAAAGGGACATCTATGTGTGCAGACACTTCTAAAAATGACAACCTAAGTTTACTTAAGAGATTCTTCAAGGATAGCTCTGGACCAGGGGATCTTATTGGTTAAGTTAGAGGAACAATCCATTAGGATTACAAGCTTTAGGACCAGCTGAGATCAGTCCTGACCAGTGTTTTCATGTCCCTGGTGGCTTGTGGCAGTAGCGGTGTGATGAAATGTGATAATCTCCTTACCTTGGGGGATTTAAAGTGGGTACATCTCCCTGGTGGCCTGCAGTTGATGGGGGCAGGTGTGATGAAATGACGTGATAATCTCCTTACCTCTGGGGAAAAGTAACTTAGAAACTTAGAAATGACAAAAAAAAACATTATGAATACATTAAAATTGTCAGCTCAAAAGGCTCTATGTGTTTTTAGATTATTCCTACTCTTTTATGTGGAGGATTTGGCAAAATGATAATTGCTGGCCATGCAATTCAATTCATTCAAAACCAACCATTTCTGCTAAGATTTGAATGGAATAATTTGATATGCTCGCTCCATTGATGCATGGAATGAGCCATGGTTTTCTCCTGTTGTGGTACAACAATTACTTTTTAGAATTATGATAAAAAATTATATAGTCAAGTTGAGAAGTATGTCGATCTATGTGTATTATCATCTTGGTAAGGTCTTACAGCATGATGTATAATATTGGCTCATTCAGTCATTGTGTATTCCAGTCCATGCCTAGTAATTTGTTGCCTCTGCCTGTGTAACTGGGACACAGCCTTAGTGGAGGCTAGAGGACACAGGAGAGATGGAAATATTCATGGACTGGCTCACTAAGTCTCAAATTTATACCATCGTCAGAGGTTTCCCAGATCACTTGATTTATACATTGTGCCTTTTATGACTCATGACCGACTTGTACATGATTGGTACATGGGGCTACCACTGGAAATGAGTCTATACAAGAGAGTGGTGTAATGTTGAAAACTGCACATTTGGTACATCCTGTTTCCCTTTCACTATATGTTAGACCATCATGCATCTTTGTCGGTCCTATAAAGTGTACATGAGGACTTAACATGCAGATTCCATTTCTGAAATTACCTGGTGTTTAAATGGAGTGAAGCTGATGGATAATTGTCCCTGTGGTCTCTGTCAATGATGGATATGCCCCTACCATATGGAGAGGGGCCTACCCTTCTGTACTGGGTGAGGATATGTTATCCTGTACCAAAGCCATCAGGTTCAGCATGGCGCAACCCTGCAGGCCCAAAATATCTCACCCTGCAGTTATGGATGTTACCTTGAGTACAGGCTAGCTTTGGATATGTGAATACATTCAGGAGAACTGCTTTTGGCAACAGCGAGGAAAAAAACTCTTCTGGATCCATATGGGAGGTTGACAAATTACTGCACAAGCCTACCACACCCCCAGTATCATGCTTGCTATTTTTGCTAGCATTCAAAGTAATTGCTCTGTATGAATTATGGCTGCTAATATCTTATAACAGTATCATTGAAATGCCATTGTGTAGTAAAAGACAGTTTGTTGGCTAAATTGTTTAAAAGGATGGTCCAAATTTTGTGTGATAAAAAAAAGGAATTTTGTGATTTTGTATCAGAAAAAAAATCTCCACCCCAGAAAATTTCTACAGCTAGTATTGTGCTTCCTGTTCTGTTCCCTGGGTATTATGTCATCACCCTGGTGTTGCTAGGTGCAGAGGGAATGTTAGACAGACGTGCTTAAGGGAACAAATACAACCTTTACTTAATACGTCTCCACTGTGGACTTGGCATGATGTAATGTCTGAGGCCAAGGTTGACATTGCCTTTCTACTAATTTTGTTGTCTCCAGTGTCCTCTTGATTTCAATCTCTTCTTCCTATGCGCTCTTGGAATAAAAGACACTCTCCTTGCCAGGGGGAACGACATCTGAAGCAGTCAATGCCATTACTTTGTCTGGAAAAATAGCTTACAGATCAAAATATCAGACTGCAAACACTACTCTCTATTGTGGGATGTTTACACAGTCCCAATAAACACCTTGTTTTGGTGTTTGTTATGTGATATCAGGCTGGGGTGATTTAATGTTGTAGATAATTTTAGGATGGCAAAAAAACCTACTACAGTTAAGTGAGAGTTTGATATTGTTCCAATGTGCCTGGTTACCCTGACCATAAGTGAATGTGACAATTGTCACGTAGTATGTCTTACGTCAATATGTACAATAACCATTCTACATATGCCAAGTCAGCCCATAGGACCACCCACAAAGTACAAAGTGCAAAGTTACATTACATATTACACCCATTAACTGTGAGCATGCACTTGGTACAAACTTGCCACGTAGACACACCTACTAGTACTTTTGCACTAAGGCAGTGAGGTCATCCTCTTTTACACCACAGTTACTCCAGCCTACACGTGTGTGCCCAGTCATCTTACCTGCCGTTCCTCTGCTGTGTTTCCCCAGAACCCAACGTAACGCCCAATCATGGCAAACTTGTGGCAGAAGAAATACCCGGCCGATGAGGACTTCCCTGAGTTGTCCAAGCACAACAACCACATGGCCAGGTGCCTGACCAAGGAGATCTACGCCAAGCTCCGCGACAAGGTCACCCCCTCCGGCTACACCCTGGACAAGGTCATCCAGACTGGTGTGGACAACCCTGGTAGGTCCACAGTTTTTTTACTGAGTTTGCAATAAGAGCTGAATTCAAACCAATGCTGGATATCATGAATACCATGTATAGGATAGAAGCTACATGTAGCACTAAGAAAAATCAGTATCCAGTCTCAAGTCCACAAGCAAAGTTTTTTTCTGTTAAGTATGGCAAGCCATTGTGGGGACTGGGCATGGGGTACGATACGTGTGTTGGGAAAAACTGCACCTGGGGTAAGGTAAAAAATTGCAGGCAGAAATCAAAAGATATCCATCACACATTTTTTTGAAATATTGTTGGTTGAATTGTTAAAATCTTTACAAACAAGGTGCAACAGAGCATGTTTGATTATTTCAGGTTATTGTTCTGGTTTACATGAACAGATAGTAACTGGTCCTCCCATCTTGTGTTCCAGGTCACCCCTTCATCATGACTGTGGGCTGTGTGGCTGGTGATGAGGAGTCCTACGATGTTTTTGCTGAGCTCCTGGACCCCGTCATTGACGACCGCCACGGTGGATACGCCAAGGATGCCGTCCACAAGACCAACTTGAACTTCGAGGACCTGAAGGGTGGAGACTTTGACGAGAAGTATGTCTTCAGCTCCCGTGTGCGTACCGGCCGCTCCATCCGTGGCATCAGCCTGCCCCCTCACTGCTCCCGTGCTGAGAGGCGCGCTGTTGAGAAGATCTCTCTGGATGGTATGTATCTCGCCTGTTTGGATCAATGTCCTAAACTGTACCTAAGAAAGTGACTGACTTTGTTTCTTGAAGGTTGTGTTCAGTATGATCATGTATACCCTGCAAAAAAAGAACAATGAAACAGAAATCCTTCGAAGCTTTTTGGAATACTCTGTGATGAGCTGAGACACTGAGAACCCTCTAATCTGTCCTCCCTCTGCCGGCAGCTCTGAGCAACCTGACCGGAGAGTTTGCTGGCAAGTACTACCCTCTGTCCGGCATGACCGATGCCGAGCAGGAGCAGCTCATCGCTGACCACTTCCTGTTTGACAAGCCCGTGTCTCCCCTGCTGACCTGCGCTGGCATGGCCCGTGACTGGCCCGATGCCCGTGGTATCTGGTGAGTACGACACCTGGGGCAGCTGGTCAGAACAGCAGATATGTATACATGTACATACATACATATGTATGGAACCCAAAATGTATGTTTCAGTACGTCAAAGAAACAAACAGTAGAAAAACAATGACAACATCCTATTAAAAATTTGCTGCCCAAATACATGTAACAAACGGAAACTTTGTAGTGCTGTATGGAAAAATCTCAATTGTGTGAATCTTTCCTTATTTGGTTTTGACCAACTGAATGATGTCTGTCCATCAAATAACATAGATGCTCACTGTTTATAATCAGAAATATAAAAGATTTTGTAATGTAAAGCAGTTAACAGTTATGTGGTATTGCAACTTTCTCAACAATGTCATCAAGGACTCAGGAGAAAGAAGGTAGGACATGTTGCTATGGTAACTGCACCATACTGAAGCCCCTCCCCTTTTGCTGCTTGCTCATTTAGGCACAACAACAACAAGACCTTCCTCATCTGGATCAACGAGGAGGACCATCTTCGTGTCATCTCCATGCAGAAGGGTGGAAACATGAGGGCTGTCTTCAAGCGCTTCTGCGAGGGTCTGCAGAAGGTGGGGTTGCTTTGTTGCTTATGTGCCTGTGCTGAAACTGCTGTTTCATCTGGCCTGGAAGTCAGTTTTCTGCAGTGGTCCCTCTTGGTTGCAATCTTGCAAGGAAAACTGCAAACAAGTGTAAAATGTCCAATCAGAACAGTCAAATCATTCTGTTTTGTTTTGTTTTGTTCATTTCAATTTGAGCTTATCTTCTCAGTAAAAAACAGTGATCTATCCTTGACTGTGGAAATATGTTGTGAGAAAATGGGTACGATAATGTGGTACTGTAGAAAGTTGTCATGGATTGTAGACCCAAACTAAGAGGGACCATTGCTAAAGTGTGAGGACTTTTGAGGCTAGCTGAAGCTGAAGACTGATACTGAACAGTGTTTGTCCACAGGTGATGGAGGAGACGCCACAAGCTGCAGGACCATGAGAGGTTTGAGCTGTACAAAGGCGCAATGCGTAACATTATGATTGTACTTTCAGGCACAACAACGAGAAGTCCTTCTTGATCTGGATCAATGAGGAGGATCATCTGCGTGTGATCTCCATGCAGAAGGGCGGGAACATGCGTGATGTGTTCCGGCGTTTCTGTCAGGGCCTGGGCCTGGTGAGATTAGACTGGACATTTTCTTCTGCTGGTAGCTGAGGCGGGGCTAAGACCCCAGCTTTACAACCAGCATGGCCCAACAATGTGGCCAACTGCCAAGCACTGAGCATGGCGCTTCATTAATGAACCTTTGCAGGGTTGGGGACCAGGAAGCGAGCTTTAGCTTTGATGCAGGCTTCTGCTTCACAACTATTTTTTTTTGGTGTTGTGGTGGACAACCTACAATGGGAAGGGACAGAGAAGGGATATTTGGTAGTTAAGAAAAATAGGACTGCTTATTCATTTCAACTGTAACAGGCTGACACACTTGTATGCTTCCATTGGAGGCCCACACTGCAATTCCTTTGGCTTAAGTCGTTTTTTGTCAGTTTGAAAATGTGTCTTAAGTCGTTTTTTGTCAGTTTGAAAATGTGTCTATCAGGAACCCTGTATCCACCCAAAAGAAGGAACTTGTACCATTCCAAATGGACTGGATGGATGACAAGTTGAAGAGACCCGAAGACCTCTGGCTAAATTGTACCCATAACTGTTCATTCAGGTGGAGGAGGCCATGAAGAAGAAGGGCCACGAGTACATGTGGAACCAGCATCTGGGCTACGTCCTGACCTGCCCGTCCAACCTGGGCACTGGTCTGCGTGGTGGCGTGCATATTAAGATCGAGGGCATGTCCAAGGACCTGAAGCGTCTGGACGACATCCTGGACAAGCTCCGTCTGCAGAAGCGTGGCACCGGTCAGTAGTAACAGACTTACAACTGTAGAAGTGTCTTAACAATACCGTTTTTGTTGCCTTCTGTATATACTTACTATTCAAAGGTACATGTGTAATGGTACTGTAGTTCTAAGTGGACAAGACTGTTTCTCCTTCATGTCACTGACCAGTCCTTCTGTCCCCAAGGTGGTGTGGACACGGCTGCTGAGGGTGGCGTGTACGACATCTCCAACGCTGACCGTCTGGGCTCCTCCGAGGTCGACCAGGTGCAGTGCGTGGTTGATGGTGTCAACCTCCTGATCGAGTGCGAGAAGAGGATTGCTGAGGGCAAGTCCGTCGACGACCTGCTGCCCAAGACAAAGCGCACCAAGTAAACGGGTTTCCGCTCTGCGGGTCCCTCGCTGCCTTGGGTTCTGGTGGGACACAGGATTGTGCCAACATAGCCTCACGTCTAGATTGTTGTGTAGTTCTGACATAGGTCTGAAAGTTCACATTCAGTCTAGATGTTTCCATGTGATGTCAACGTTATACAGAGCAGGGTTATGTGATTGTCTTTGGAGTCTGTTGGGGGGAGTCTAGAGTGGTGGAATTTGCTTGGAGGGACGACAGTCGGCTTGTGCAAAGGGAGAAGTGTATGGAAACTAACAACTCTATTGTACCGTTGTACCAATCATTTGTGAAAATAATAATCAGGACATTTCTACGATGCCATAGACATAGTTTCTTAGTTGTCAAATTAGAGGCACGCCACCAAAATCCAAGCGCAGGTACGAACCAATGTGTAAAATACTGACTAAAGAGAGAACAAGTATGTATCAGATGATAATATACGAGCATGAAGAATCTTATTGTCAAATAAAGTCAGCTGCTTTATGTTTCTGGCACTCCAGTGGTTGTGTTGAATGTTTTTGTTGTTTTCTGCATGCCAGAGCCTGACATATCTGTAGTGTTCAGCTGCACAAGTCTCAGCTTCAATGGTCTGAGTTTATAATAAAAAGACAAAAAAATGTTTTGTCTTATGATTGTGATTCTGCAGGAGGGTTTAAAGAACCTGAGCAAAAGGGGATGGGCCATATCGACATATTTTGGGGATCTTTAGTGGACAAATACAAAATAAGTAAATTACTTTTTCCATCAGTAGACTTTTTTAAAATCTGAAACTGATTTAGTAGTCAATTGTAGCATTACAGAGTATACTGATACACAGATGGTAAAATTTCATG
This sequence comes from Branchiostoma floridae, assembly GCF_000003815.2. Taxonomy (NCBI): domain Eukaryota; kingdom Metazoa; phylum Chordata; class Leptocardii; order Amphioxiformes; family Branchiostomatidae; genus Branchiostoma; species Branchiostoma floridae. The sequence goes on along the minus strand of NC_049979.1, from coordinate 13,564,489 downwards.
TAGAGGCCAATACATGTACCTTGATAAACTAGAAGCCAAACCATACTGTAATCTGTAAACATGGTAAATGCAACTTTCAATGGCAACAGTTCTTCAAGGTTATACCTGACCTTGGGCTGGTCAATGGCAAAGCCTCCATCTCCACCCAGACTTCCCAAGGATGAAATCATTGCCCGGGAAAGTTTCCCAATGGAAGGAACGTCCACTTTATTATAGGATACCAAGGATGACCACTGAGGAGAAGTGAAATGCCAGAAGGCTCACTGGAGTGGTTGAGAAAGAGCCTGTGCTGCTCATAAAGGAGTGAAAGATGATTTCCTTAGCTATCCCAGTCATTCATACTTCTAGCACAACACCACACATACTGGACAGTGGGATACATGGTGTAACGTCGAGATAACAGATCCTGCGTCACAGATAATGATCGTACTGTGCGCAGTCGTAGGCTCTTGTGCTAAGCACGCTGGAAGGCACTACACTATCTGTTGCAGTTATTTGCTAAGTGAACACCAACCACACTGCACCCAAACAGCAATGTCAGGATTCTACCCCCAGGCTTTAATTTTGATATATTAAATTGACAGCGTAATTGCAAGCCTGGGAATGACAATGAACCTATTTAAGCCATTGAAAAACGGTCATAAATTTAGTCCCAAAATTCATAACCTTCAGTTCTCTTCCTTTGTAAATGATAGAAATTCCTTACAATATTTACCTTGTAGGCTGCTCAAGTTCATTGTCACTGTATGAAGATATGAAGTCAACTCTCTACTGCAAGTCACCCTAAACCAAAAAAGGCAAAAACACTTGTATTTTTGGGTGTCTTGACATTGGCAAGTAACCTTCAAACATTGGTTTGAAGGCCTTCTCCTGTTTCAGTACAGCAAGTACGTATTTCACAACATTGCCAGACATGGAAACAATGCCAATCATGCTGTGGTCTCGATATCGTGTGATAAGGGTATGAGGCTGGCTCTTGGACAAACATCAGGCAATTGGCAATCTTATCATGGCAGCCAGAAGTGCAATTTAAAAATTAGACATTTTGGAAATTTTGAACATCCATCTATTTAGGCAAAAGTCCTGTACATGTAAGATCTCTTGAGATGTAAGCCATCTGTAGGCCTTTTTAGGCATATTTTCAGATTATTGAATCCATGATATAGATAGCAGGGCAGGTATATTATTTGAAAAAAAAAAGCCTCAATATCTTTGTATATAGAGAAATGCATTAGATAGCAGGAAATGTTACAGCTGCTCCTGCTGTATGGCCCTAAAACCAAAGATCTGCCTGGTATTAGATCTAGCAAAGAGTCATGACTGGAATCATGTAGCGTTTGCATCAATCTACTAACATACAAACAGGCCAATGTTTTTTCAGTCTCCTTGAAACAATTTAAAGTGTTTTTCCATCCTAAAAAAAACAACATCTGGAATTTTAGCCATGCCACTGTGTGATCTAAATGGATTCAAGGTCTCTAAAACAAATCTGATCATCCAAATCTCTCTGGTGCACTAAAATGTATGATACACAACAGGTGCAGGCTGACCAGCTCAGATTTAGGCCATGATGATACAGTTACAGGGGCGCGGAGTCAGCAAGAATGGCCCGTACATGTAAAAATGAACATGAAGCAAGTTTCACTTCTTGTTTTCACAGGGACACATGAAGGTATGATGTCCAGTAATGGAAGAACACCAGTCTGCCATATGCATGTACTTGCAAGGTAGATATAAATTGCATAAGACACTTCAAGGCTCAATGACAAAATTACCATTTTTATACATGTCCATTAGCAGCACAACAACCTCCCCGTTCAGTGACCTGGGGTCAACTGTTACCCTGACCAGCATATCAGTCTCTTCAGCCAAACATGTCACCAGCTCAGTGGTGATCCAACCTGTCCCAAATTTTAAAGAAGCAAGTAGCGGTATTCACTGCCAATATGATAATAAGGAATGGAGGCAAAAATGTTCCTTAAGAGCTTTGAACTAGCCTCTACCAGGCTTCGTGGTTTGGTGGTCTAATTGTAGAAATTGGTCAAATAGAGTAAATACTATGCTAGGGGAGTCAGCCGGCCGATTAGGGACATTCTCCAAACCACAGAGAGCTTGGCCAAGAATGTTGTTTACATTTTAAGACACACATAGAGCAGGTAGCTGTTTGAAAAAGGATGCCTTCTGTATATACTTGCGTGGTAAGTGAGGTTGGGGCTATACTGGGAAATGTTACCGGAACATAATAAATACTAGTACCCCAAATATGGACATCCAAAACAGCAGTCATGAGACCAAACATTCACCAATCAGCACAAAGCATTTATTCTAACAATCACAGGGTGCAGTTCTGCATATACCTGCTAGGTTGTGTACATAAGCAGGTAACTTGTCGCATTGCTGTGCCTATTACAAAGTTCACCTTTTTAACAGTTTTCGTACTGTGTAAAGCAGTCTCGCCTCAAGAAACTATTCAACATGAAGACAATTACATTATTGTCCACGGTTTTTGATACATGTTGAATTATAACCACAAAGCTGAATCAGTCAGACCAGAGCAAGTGAATTAATTACTGTCTTTTCAATATTTTAGGGTGGTCATTTAAAAAAAATTCATTTAAGAACATTTGGGAACCAATGAATGAACTTCTGTGGCCTATTACCAACCAACCTGTTTATGTGTAAATTGCATTCCTGGGGGCTTATAATATAAGGGCACCAGTGTAGAAATGGATACATGCAGTTTACACTACCATTTCAGAGAAAAAGTTCCTCATGAGAAAATCAGGTTTTACAAGATTTCCAAGCCATGAGTGGTGTATGATCATACTTTCAACATATGTAGGAAGCTGAGAGTAGCAGGGGTGAGAGTTGCCACAGGCATTCACTTGCCCATAACCACAGTTTGCAGGCTGGGTGGACGACAAAGCTCACCCCTGAAACCCCAACATTCCTAAGTGAATCCTCACCATTTAAACACCTCCTCACATTGTCACAGCTACTATCCAGTCAAGCTGAGCAGACAAAGGGGCAGAGCTGTCTGCTTGAAACATGACTTTTTCACAATAAGAAACACACTGTCAGTGAAAAAGTTATGCTGCCTGCTGTTGAGACCTCTCTGCTTTTACATATTTCTTTTGAAGTTAAAGTAAATTGGAAGCTGTTCTGAATATCCAACATAAACATATAGGCCTTCCTTTACCACAACATGCAATGGTAAACCAGGAGATGAAAATTAGGCCACATCAATTTCATTTCTTGTTCTTGAAAAAAAAAAGGCTTTATCATAAGCAACACTAATTACATGTTCTAACGTTACATATCACAGTTTCCCTCCATGTCTCAACAGCAAAAAAAGCACTTAAGCAGCGCCATACACATGTCTAACACTTCAGTGGCTCAGTTTCTTCTGTAAGCGTAACAAGTTTCTGTCCCTTACAATACACAAGGCTGAATGGGCAAATGGACTGCAAAACATTAATCAACTAATCAGTTATGTCTTTGGAAGAATATGAGATACAAAGAGGTAATATCATGAGGCCTTTCATAAGATATTTACATACACAACACTTGTTTTCTCTCATACCTCAATGTGACTCAAATTGTACATAATACAATCAAGACTTTGCAAACTTAGACAGTTGCTACTTTACAAAGGCTTCTCATTAAAGTTTAACCATTCATGATGGAATAAATTAAAAAGTTTGAGCACTGAATGAGTGGCAGAACATTTCTGACGTGGATGGTGACATACATCACACAGGAATGTATCCATTGATGCTGCAATGATACAAGCTGGCGGGTAAATATTGTATGAATTTTAACAGGCTCTTGGCAATTTGAGTAAGTAAATGTAGTTTGTGCTGGACATCAATGACTTGTAGATTTTGCATACACCACTGCTTAGCATACTGTCTATCTGGAAGTAATTGCTTTCATTCATTTTATTGTAGATGACCTGCAGTTTACATCTTTGGAACCAGGACAAGAACGTCTAATGTACATACTAGCCTTTATATTAGGTCTCACAATCACATATTAATGCTCTTAGATAAGCCATTAAACTGTCAAAACAAGCCTAAGATTGATGAAAGCGCCTTTCTGAACCATGGAGCTGGCAAAATTTTATTTCTAACAGTTTTTCTCATTGCTCAAAGCTAGTGTTGGTGACATTTGTCTGTTAAAACTAATGCCCAGCACAAAGCTGTGATTTCTACATGCTTTGAGACAAATACTCTAATTTGAGTGGCATAGACTGAGAAGTTCACAGAACTTTGACTTGCTGGTGTGTCCTACAGGTTTCGTCACATTCTCAACTCTTACAACTCTCTCCCTAAACACAAGACAGAGCACCATACATTCACACAGCCAGCATACACACAGGCGCAGGGCTACAAGGCAGATCAGCTGTTCTCAGGTTCGACACTATTTACAGTCACCCTCTATAGGCTGCAGTCCTAGAGAACAATCATAGCAAAAATATCTGCACAAGGGGAACATCAGCCTCCTCATAGTAATGGCCTAACTTCCTGATCTACTAGTCAGACCCCTAAGGGGTGGGACACCTACTGGGAAATCTCTGAACTGCAAGTGGTTCTTCTTACCAGCGTGTACATGGAACTGATCTGACCATGTCAAGCTACACATCTGATGTGCAGATAGAAGTCATAGTAAGGGATGACAAACCACAGCAGGCTAAGCGTATATGTAGACATTTACAACTTCTTGGTTTCATCAATATCATATCATAAGAAGTAGACAGAGCAAGTTCACATTATTCTGAATGGACTCGAGCTCCTCAGTCCATGTTAATCACCCAATGGATGTTACATGTGTAGGTGTGTCATTTGTAGATGTTCTGTACTTGTATTCTATTTTCATCTTTTTGTCTATCTCAACAACCCCAGAATTAACTGCCTACATGTGTTATGATTGTGATTGACCCATACTGTACATCCATACTAACTCGTCTGCTATTAGAGAAGCTTTATATTCCACAAAACTACTGTCCCTAACTCCCTTTCAGACATCTTAGTCTTGTGGCATGACAACACCTCCAAGTCGCAAGACAACTGTGACCACCTGTGATTTTGTGATTTGTTTGTAAGTAGTAACATGTGGAGCAGTAAGTACAAGTGAAAATGTTGTTATTCCCCATCAACAATATACATAAAATTCAATCATTCCTTTACAAGTTGAGAAGCCTATTGTTTCATCCTCCTGCTGATCCCCCGGGCTGGAGTTCAGGGCGCCTCTGCAGACCTGCCGTCCATCAGCTGGTCGTGGCTGCTGCTGCGCGCGGCGAGGCTGCCACTGGAACGGCGGCCGGCCTGCAGGAGGGGGGACATTACAAATCAGTCTTTGAGAAAACAATGCTCATTGCAGGTGCAAATCACGAGTAAGAAAAAGGATTGAATGTAGTCTTCTATTCTATTGTTCATTACATAAGGAGCTACCCTGAGAGACCCACCTGGTACTGTTCCTCACTGGCCCTGGAGGTGTTGATGACGGACAGGGAACTAGCACGCTTCATGCTGGGGAGGAAATGGGACAGAATAATCAGTACACGATACGGCAGGTGCACTAGATAGCGCTCTATCATTACTACATATAAAAACAAGGTTATGCAAGCAAGCTGAAAAGCAGGCTCCCCTAAGTGTTAGTCGTTTTTCATGCACGACAGCAGGTTGGTAACTAGCCAGCAAATCAAGACAGCTTTAGCTATTGCTGATTCAATAGGGTATGCTAACTTTCAATACCATGCTGTGTCATATATTTGGTACTTAGTTTTTATTCTTTTGCGCAATTGTCTAAGAACCAAGTATTAAAATCTACCATAACACAAGTGAGATTGCTAGCAAGAAAATTGGAGCGGTGAATTACAAGTATAGTACAAAATTTCACCTAGTCTCATGTAAACTGAGTAAATCATAGAAACAATATACACCCACTATTACGGAAACACGTGATATACATGTACACCACAAATCACAGTTATGGGGAAAGGTATGCGTAGCACACCATGCAATTAGTATGGCAGCTCCATGTACATACAGCCAGCACCATGCACCAGCCATGCAAGGGGAGGGGCATGACTACCTGAAGTGAGACAGGACCTTACCATGGTGCGCCGTGTTATCACAGAATGTGTCTGCTCCCACTAACAGTGGGCACTGGTACTACAGATGGGTCCACACTGCTTAGCATTCAATTGGTTGGTTTGTGCTATCATGATTGTATGGGATGAGACATGACTGATATGTAATATGAAATGTAAGAGATGGAACTTTATTCCTTATTTTAGTGTGTAGAGCCAAAAATGGATGGTGGAAACATGTCTCCATAGTGATGTTCCAAAATTTGAACAAAATGCAGGAAGCAAATCAGAACACCATTGTTGTGGATAATGGAGAAGGAAAGTAGCTACTAACTGTACAGGGTCTTCCAAATTGATAAATCCTTGAATATGATGACGGATAAACAAAAAAACAGAAAAAACAACAACAGAATATCAATTCCTAACTTTTGACAGGCTATGCTTTCTACAGACTGCGAAAGTTTTTAAACATGTTTGTAGAAAATAGATAAAATTATGCTTTTATGTTTTAATGTGATATTGTAAATTTTAGGGGTTTGAGAGAAAATTTTATTAAAATGAAGAGGTAAATAATACATGTCTGGGAAGACTGGTGCAGACAATGTGCTATGAAATGGTAGATCAAAACTGATGTCATGCTTAAATAGGTGGAATGGGAAGGAAATCAACTTGTAATACTCTGTAGACTGCCTACAACACCATGGATGTCAAAACGGGAGACATATTGTACACTACATTGTGAAGGTGGACCCACGGGGATATAAGCCCACACTAACAGTTTCATTCAAGTTCTATAGTTTCATGAGCAAGTTCTACAGTTTTATGGGCAAATTCCTTTTAGCATGAGATGGATCCATGGGGAACTAGGCATGGCACCTCAACATGCTACAGCAGCCAAACATTCAAACAAGAGCTGCCTAATCTTTGCAAGGCTGGAATAGTAAGTGTGTCTGTTAGTAAATGCACAATCAAAGGATAACCTCTCTCAAACGAGAGTATTTCCAGATATGTTCATAAAGAAGTGCACGCCCACACATGATAGCTGGATGTTTATTTGCAGATGGACAGCTTGACAACAAAGCGCTACCAGCCAGAGATGCCTTCCTGAAACATGTCTCATCTCAAATGCCTCTACAGGATTGGAGGCAGAGATATACAACTCAATCAAGAATACTGTTGGGTCTGGGGTAAGGTTCAAGTCATTTCAGTCAAGTCCTCAATCAGTTTGTGCATACAAGCAGGAAACAATTCATACTTGCAAATATGTTGACAATATACTAAATTTTGTACAGCACAAGTGTTTCAGTGGGAAAATGTTCTCATTGATCAACAATAGTCATCCACCCTTATCACATTTTCACTGCTGCAGCTGACCATTGCAGAAGGCCATTTGACAAGTGTATCTTCCACATAGATCCTCAGTATATTTTTTATCAACAGATGGGGTAAATGTAAACCAAACTTCAGACATATTTCATAAATTCAACTGATTAAGACATACAAAAAATACCATTGTTTGGGGCGTTACTACTCATTTTCAAGTATAAAGTCTGACAAAAACAATGTACAAGAATTTGTGAAATGAATATGAGGGCACAGAAAATTTTCAATATCACGAATCAAAATACAGTTACCATGAATTTCAGATGAACTGGAGTATCAGTTTGACCCGAGTTCATCTTATCACAGAACTGTTCCAAAAATGTGTTCCGGCATGGGAGAAACACTATCCACTTAGCAGGAATAGCCAGAATTCATGGCCTTCATACTCCTCATGGAAGACCTCATTATTAATGGTAAAAACATACAAAAATAGTCATACTTTCAACAAATCTCTTATCTTAACAATCATAGTAATAATAATAGATAAGGCATTTAAGAGGGTAAGGCTCTATATGGAGGAGACCAAGCAAACTATCTTGGGGTTCAATACACAGCTTACAAGCTGCAAATATAAATACAAATACACCTGTATGGAGAAGATAACCCTTCATTTGCCCAGACTTCATTTAGGTTAAAGTTCTGAAATATTTATATGAATTTAAATATACTCTTAAGAAAGTCATTACTCTCAAACCAAATGTATTGGGTATGGTTCATTATCAGATCAACAAAACTCACAAACAAGTCTGGTCAATAAAAGCTCTCTTTCCATATATCTTCATCTGACATTTCTTGTCAAACATTTACAACCTTGCTTTCACAACAAACCCATTCAAAGTAATGGGAAGCACATCAACAAAATGTGACAATTAACAATGTTTATGTCTACCTCCTTATATATATATGCTTATTGAAACAAACATATCAATAATCACAACCACCTGTCTATTTTTTTAACCAATGTCTTCAATCATATCATCAAGGAGTGGTCTCTACATCTGTTGAATGTAGATGCTGACTACATTGAATAACCGATTCAACAGGAGAGGTATCCACAATGAGCCATACACAGTCTTTTACATTTAATTAGTGACCATGGGTAAATTCTGATGAAATCAGTGTTAAAATAGTATACAGCAATTTTAGTCCTGTACAAGGACATAGAGTTCATTGTGGTAGTCCTTCCTAACCCCAGATATACTTTTCTTTTGATTAACAGCAAACCCTTTGATTTCTATTTTAACTTACATTTTGAACAGAGAAGTAGAAAGATGATGACATAGCCATCAACAATGTTGGACAAACTCCTATACTTCCTAGACATTGATTGTCACATTGGAAAAAAACACAACTTGTGAGTGGAAAGAACATGAACAAAACTGGCACCCTTCTTTTAAGAGAAAGGTCTTAACTTATCACACTACAATTGTGATGCTTGTTTCCAAAGATTGACAAAACTGCAAAACAATGGGTAGCAAAGACCTCTCTACTTCTCTTTAAGAATTGAATTTCAAATGTTATCAATTCCACAGTATTACATCTTGATTTACCAACTGACACCAACAACCAAATTGGCAATCACAGCGCATACTTCACTTGTCACACTGTGTTCCTGATGGACACCAAACCTTGGTCTGTACTTGAAATATCTGATTAGTTTGTCCTTGTGGTCTCCTGCTAACTCTGAACGTGACTTGAACGGGCAAAAGTAACCTATCCTTCCCTAGCCAACGGACGTCAGATGGTAACAAGACAAACCATAAAAGCTGGGGAGGCTAACATGGCTAATGGATGCTGTTGAGAAGCTCAGCATGCTGTAATTAGACTGCACTTCTGGCATCTTGCTGGACGGAAAGACAAGCATGCAAGCTAACGGACTGGGCACTTTTCCAAGACACACCAAAGAAGACACGGGCTCCGCTGTCACCAAACGTGCAGGCACAAACACGACATTTCAGCAGTGGGAAGGTGACATGAGCGGTCACATGGGCGCTGATTGGCTGGTCCATAAAATGCGTTAATTTCATTAGGGGGATGAATCACATCAAGATACATCCATCATCTTGGTAGCCCAGGGACAATTCATTACTTCCCCCAGGACTGGGTGCCAGTATCATCTTCAGCCACTACTTTCTTTTGTCATCCAAAAGCATTGTTGTAATACAGTACAGTATATATTTTTTTAAAGTTTGCTATTTCAAGACACAAGAATTGCTTGAGTAAGAACTCTTTTAGTGTTAAATTCAAAGCAAGATGTTTCCCAAATCCATAACGGTTCATCCCCAGTCATGTCATTGTCCATCACTGCCATTCAGCATAGCCATGATGGTTGTGCTGGGTACCACAGTGTGGCCATCTATCTGTGGCAATTCAAATCATTTCTGTACATCATTTCTTGCCACAGCCACCTGCCACACAATGAGCTGCAGGGAATGTAAAATCCTGCAGCTTTGCAGCTCACTATCGAAACTGGACACAACATTTTCATCTTGCTACCAGTGACCATCTGTCATAAATCAACCTGAGAAAGTGTCTATACAACCAAGGAAGACAACCGTCTATTTTGCAACATTATTTTCTACTTACACAGGTGGCAACATGTTTGTGATTCGCCACAATGTGCCATGACTGCTAGACATACAGCCAAAAAGGCCATTCCTGTCACTTGAACCACACATACTGTACTTTCACATGTACAAGAGTTATTTCTGCCATTGTACCTCTCTATATATTATATTGAGACTTTGCATTACATTGCATAAGTGATTGTACAAAAATTTGGCTCTGGTCACTATATTCATTACACAATTATTGTGACCTGCAATTAACAAATTCATTAATTTAGTGATTGTAACAATAAGATTAGAATTCAAGCTGTAATCCATGCTCATGAGAGAGATACCTTCATTAGAACCATTATACTGATAACATTGGGAAATACCAATGCCCAATTTTACATAAGATGGAGAAACTGTTCCTGGCCAGTGATTGGTTCATTTCACATCTTTGAATTTTTTGTGGGAAACAAAATGTGAAAAGTACAGAATCAAAGGATATTTGTTTTGCATTGTATCCATTATAAATTGAGGTGGACGGCATCATTAACCCAACTGATATATTTTGTACATCCACAACTTTCTTCGGATCCCTAAAGTAGACACGCAAAAATGTTCGAAGTTCTACCTTGTAGGACAACTTTAAAAGAATAATTTACATAACATTCCTTCCAAAATCGAATTGTAATTCAGTACATCAAAAACAAGTAAAGTGCCCTCTCCCCCTCATGATCACGGACTACAGCATTATCATATAAGAAATGGATATAAGGCAATGACGGCAGCAGTGCACACTGCTTCATACTGACACATACATTGATAAAGGTTGGCTTCACTCTGCACCATAGAATCCAGGAATGGAAGCCTGGGTCTGTACAGGAATGGATGGCTCGTGCTGTGATAGTTAGCTGTCAATCAACCAACCTGACAACATCAAGTATTTTAAAGAAAGGCAATCCATGTAAATCTAGAAGGTTACTGAGCTTGCTTTCCTTCATTAGATGATGTGGAAACTTAGATTTTCCATGTCCATTATCTGGTTATACCTTCCACAAGCACTCCCTAAGACACCTAAAAAACAGATGCTTTATCAGCTGACAACAGCTCCATTTGCAGAGCCTTTTTTAAAACTTAAATTTAGTGTCATAATTGTCAGCCTTTCATTTCCATTTTTGTCTTGCCGATAGTGTGACTCAAACATACAAGTGCAGCACCAGTGGTTTCACTGATACAATATTGATGGACAGCTGTCAATCACAGCACTGAGCCTCCCTCCCTGCAGGACCAGGATGTCGGGCCTTGGGCCTACATGAGCCAGGACGTGGGGCGGTCACTTCCCACGGCACCCGCTTCTGCACCATCCTCCAGCCCCTCCGCTCCCTCACTGGCAGCATGGCAGGTAGGAATAAGCACTTTTTACTCAACAGTACCACCGGGGCACTATGTAGGAATCATTCAGCACACAGCACTCCAAATGATGGCCCCCTTACTTCAACTAATCCTTGTTCCAGGGACACAAATTGTCAGGGTAGGACCAAAGCAGAAATATAATTCTTAACAAAGAGACCTTAATTTTCAACCAGTGTATTCAAAGTATCCCGAACAGAAAGTTGTCACAAGGACAATGAATGTTGTGAAAGCCATATCTTGTCACATACACTGTTGTACGATGGTAGTGATTGGTTTGTGATTTACACAGTACACCGGTCTGGACCAGACTGACAGCTACATGTGTGACAGAGGTTCTGCCAACAAGCAGAAAGTCCTCACAAGGGTTTTACCCTATAACAAAGTTTGTGTTCACAGCCAGGGGTCTGTACACCATTTGCAACCATGTCTCGGACATGTATGACATTTCTGTAACACAGTCACAGCTGTACATGAAGGCAGGGGGGATTGTTGGGTGGGAGTTTTGCCAGTTATCCCCATGGATCCACCTTATGTACTACCAGTGAGCACTGATGACCTAGAGGCTCCTCTGTTTGAAGGTGAATAGCTGTAGAGGAGCCTTCCGTCATGCAACAATCTTCATTGCCATTAAGTCCCTCCATGGGGAAGACAACCCTACATACATGTACATAATGGTTTGGCCTACAGTTTTGGACCCCATGGTATAATTTTGGGTGAATCCACCTCATGCATGGGGGTGACATATAGAAGGTGAGCAGCCTTCAATGATGACAGGGCATAGAAACAGCCCAGCATTGTATATTACTGTTTGTTGGGAGCAGACGCATTCCTTGCACTGTGGCACACTTTGCATAAGGGATAGTTCAGTGAGGTGATTTGTACCTAAACGTTTGGCTACAACAAACAATGTTATAGGGTTAAGGCCCTGTGACGTCGCCGTTCCTACCTTCCACCGGTTTCTTTTGACTCGGAGCCCCCGCGCACCTTACTGAAGAGCTTCTGGCTGGAGCGTCGGATGGATGCACGCAGTTTGGAGAATGATCCGCTACGTTTGAGCTTGCCATTACCATCCTGTGTTGCAAAAGAGCCCTGCCAGATTAGAGGTGACTACTGTTTCAGGGAGGGAACGACGGTCATCCACTGACCTGTTAGTACAAGATGTGCTGACAAGAACTTCAACTGATCATGGGAAACAACTATTGTGATAAGTTTTCCCCAAAAATGTTATCAAGCATGCACCACTATACATAGAATCTACAGTACTGGTATATTTTCCTCTTCACCACAATCAAAAGACAGTCTTTCATTAATATTTCTTGTCCTTGTATGTGAGATGGGCATGCAAAATTATCAAAGTCTACAGTGTTCTACTCTACTCTACCTGATTGGAGGGACCTGCAGGCATAGGCCCAAATCACACTCTCAAACTTGTCTGATTGGTCAAATCTGACCTCATCTGATTCTGGTCAAAGGTGATAGGCCGAGGATTACTGGGACAGTTTACTGATTGGTTGGCGATCACATGGCTTGAGTCTTGAACATGGTGCAACCTACAACCCTTCTCCATGATGGGGTGAATACAGCCACCGACACCTCCGGTGCACCATGCAAAAGGCTTCTTGGTGGAACCATTATAATGTTAGGGCTTTTAGGCTCAAGCTTCGTACTATGCTACATCTGTGAGTCAGAAATGTTACAGGACAACTGCTAGATACATGAAAGGGGACATGTCCAAAGGCTAATAAATGGGATTTGTTAGTCGTAACATGAAAAATGTTATCTAACGTTGTGATGCGTCTACTAACATTAGGGAAAAACAGCCAACATTTCTGACCAGGGAGGATGGTAAAAAGTTAAAATTAAAAACACATTTTTTTGGCTAATACCCTTTAAAAAAGACCTGCATTTCCCAGAAAACCCCTTAGTACAGCTGCTTTGATCCGACATAAACAGTATTCAAGCCAGACCAAATCTGACTATTTAAGTACCTACATGTGCTTATATGGAGAACCCCTTCCTGCCCATAATATTTATATGAGGACTGACTACCACCACTTCTTATCACCCCCAAAGTATGTATACTATATACAAAGATATATACTACTCAAGCCGGTTAAAGTTGACGTTAAAGTGCATGCAAGGCACATTCTTGCAGAGACCAGAGTTATATTGCATGAGGGATAGTGACATGGGATGTGTGTGGTGATATACATTTACAGGAGAAATGAAATGAATTAATCAACTTGTACTGCAAAGTTTTCGCACACACAGAAGAACAATGTCTTTTGCATTAAAAATTTAATAGGTTAAAAATTTAATAGGTTACTCTCAAAAGTTTTAAATCACACAGATAGTGGCCTCCTTTGAGACAAAAAATCAGTTGTTGTACTTGTAGCCTTTCAAGATAGACAACTCTAAATCTTTCTACAGGTAAATGTTTAGGGTTTTTACCAATAACAACAGATATAAAACATGTATAATTTTGCCAGACATTCCTGCCCAGCGAATTCCCATGTCTGTGTGTGTGAAAACCCTGAGTATCACTCACAACTCAGCACTGCACACCAACACTCTGCACAGCAAAGGAACACTATAACAGTGTTGACCATGTGGAACAGCTTACCTGTCCAACACTTACACTACTTTGCTAATGCACATTACATGTACATTTGCTAGCTACAAAAAGGCTGCTGTACCATCCCTGTGGTGTGGCAATTCTGGGGTTTCACCAATCAAACTATCTCAACCATTTACAGAACATGTTACATACAGCCCCAAAACTATTTAGTGAAAATCCCTCCAAAAATATCCCCATGAAAACAGCCCACATAAGGTCAGATTGTTAGAAAACACATCCCACATTCCTTTCATTATTTTCTTTGGTGGCTCGTGTTAGAAGTTGTTAGGATTAAGGCCATGATCTGTGTATGAGTGGTTACACTTGTTGAAGTTAGCCCGTTCAATGTTTAAATGCCCGGTGAAGGGCAGCAAGGCTCTACCACACAAGAAGCCTACTGCACGACGCACGCAGAATGTCGAAGACTATACTCACCCCGCTCCACTCCGCGCCAATACTCACTTCTTCCGTCCCATCATGCTTCTCATACGACACACTATCTGAGTCCCCGCGCTCACGTGACTTCTCACGCTTTCTCTTCTCGTCTCCGTCCTGTGTTCCCGTCTCGTTCAGGATTTCACGGACTTTGGTGTCCCGTACGATATCTAGCGCCTGGGGATGGGCAAGACCGCGCTTGAAATTTACTGAAACGGCCTGCAGGGTTTCATGTTAATGGAGGAAATGCCATCAGTAATGCCCAACAACAAAACATGCTCCCACAAACATGCACATGCAACATTCTGTAGTAACCCCACTAGGTGCCGTGTAGACTGCAGGAAAACAGTCCATTTGTTAAATGTTTAGGACAATACCAGTGTATCTAAGAAAGATGGCTCTGAGAACTTGTAGAGCATTTTGTTGAACAAAGTCTACAGAATCAGATTAAAAAATACATTACCAGACTGATACCTACATGTAGTGCTGGGTGTTGAAAGGGTAGGTTTCAAAAGAAAGGTGATTTTGGAATACTTCCTTAGTAAAAATGCACACCAAGCCTTGGGTTTTTGAACTATTACTAGATAGACACATTTGAATGCATACTTTTCCCCCAGCAATTTAAACATCATCAAATGTTGATAAGCGTCTCCAGCTATTTCGTGATCAGTTATATGTGGGTTGTGAAGTTTGTATCACTGGCAGTACTGACTACACATGGCACCTAGCACCCATACATACATGCAGGAATATGGCAAACACATCAGCCCATCACAGAAAACATGCAGTAAAGGAAAGGAATGTCTACAGATCACAACAACTCTACACTGCTAGTCTACAGGCTCAGAGTGTGGTCTTTTAGTCTTTCACTGTTTTTCGAGTGAAGATGGTCTGTCTTTACAGATTGTAATTTCCTGACATTATAACATCCAACACAGATATCTGTTAGTGTAGATACAATGTACCAAATTTCTTCTTCTGAGCAAAAGCTTTGTCCTCTATCAAAGCTTGACATTTCTTTTCTATTTTTCTTGACATTTCTTTTCTATTTTTGAAAGATCATTTTTCATATTCTGTCTTATTTTTGACACAGTTTGGCAAAATATACTTTGCATTTCTGGTTCCACATTTTTGATGTACATCAGAAATCTAACAAATACAGAAAATGGTCAAGTATTGAAATCTTAAAAAAGGTGTGTGTCTGAATAAGACAAGTCTTTGTGTCTGAATAAGACAAGTCTTTGTGTCTAAATAATACAAGTCTGCCCACTCTGAGCTGTAAACTAAACTAAACCTAGCTTATACAACGATGTTAATCAACAACAAGCGTGAACACAAAGTTTGCATGCAGAACCACTGAACAGCACGAGACGGGCAAGCAGAATGAGAGAGTAGCAGACTGGAGCGGACCTCATTGTCTACCGAGCCACACAGGGTGGAGAAAGTGGAGCCTTGACTTACACTGCAGTTCTACAGAACCCGGCCGCAGTGGAGAGACCAGGGCAGGGTCAGTACAGTAGTTAAACAGGGAGTGGGTTGGTACATCATTAGGGGTTAGTACATTATTTTGAAAGGTGGAAGCAAGTAGATCATTGTGGCTGGTATATACAGGGTTTATTCTATCCCTTTCTAGGACTAAAAGAAAATTTCCAGTATGTTACATTTTTCCATCACTTTTCTTTTGTAAAACATGGGTTTCTATTAGATTTTGAAGGATATGAAAGGAAATTTTTTTTCTTGTTTTCTATTATCATACTAACCCTGAATATACTTTGCCCTCAACTTGACTAGTGTTAGGGAATAGTGTATAACATTTTTAACATATAGGGTTACCAAAGGAAATATTAATACATCAAATTCAGTCAATGTAATGAACATATCTACACCAGATATACAGTCTAATATTTCAGTCTTGACTTCATCCGACATGCTGGACAACTGACAGTCTGCCAACCTTCATGCATCTTGTTGTAGGACAATTAATTGATTAGCCAGTAATTTTGGTCATTACACTGTGTGAAGACAGTGTTTCTTTGACAGAAAACAGTCACAACATTTATGCCGTAGCATGGTCTGATGATCATAAAATGATGTAATTTTTGTACAAGTGCTATTTAAACACTTTAATAATTGATAATTAGCAGAGATTGGAATCCCCATATTTTGATGAAAAAATATCTTGTATGAACAAGGCACTAGTTGTATAACAGAAGAAGACTTGTTGAGTGCGACGGATGCATTTTGACATATCATGGTCTAGGTGTTAGGTAAGCTGATAGCACAGCAGATGAGTTACCTGTTTACGCGATCTGAGGGCACAGTCTTCCAGAGTCTCGGCAGCCTCGTACTTGCCCTGGCGCCGGTACAGAGCGCCCAGGTTCTTCAGGGTAGTTGTTACCGTGGGGCTGTGGAACAAGGTGGAGACCAGGTCTGTCAGTAACAGCAGAGGAACTGAGGTCACTTCGTGTCTTCCTGTTCTTACTCTTTCATGCAAGGGCATGGATACCTGACCCTTCATGACCATTTCTATACAAAACAAAATGTTTTCAAGGAATGCACAAATCTTTATATGACAGATACCTTTAGTGTTCAAGGAAAAAATCAAATCCCTTAAGCTTGACAGGAGACTGTTCTGTTCTGGGATGCGTACAAATCATATGATATAAGAATCACCTTAACTATATGACCATTGTTAGTAATACATACCTACAGATGTACATGTTGTTGGGAGGTGCTGGTTAGTGGCATGCCCACTAGAGTTGCCTTACCAACCCGTGCAAAAGAGTCTCCCCTTCCATTACAGATGGGGAGAGGTGAGTGTAAGATAACATGAGAGGGACACACACACTCTGTACCTGTCAACTTTGGCTGCCTTGTGCCAACCACCATAGTCACCATATGGAGTGTCTTTGAACTTTCCCTGTAAGGAAAATACATGTCATATCAAGTTAGGTCTGGTCTCTTTTTGACATGTTTCATTGTGGCATTACAAGTACATGACATGCACATTTTAACTATCTGAAGAGTTTGCACTTCATGTTAAAAACAGTGATGAACATGCGGTAACTACCTACAATTGGAGCAAACCAACAGAACACACGTCTTAGAACATTACTCAGGCCCTAAAAAACTACAAACACTTAGCAACCTTCCTATATTTCCAGTGTCTCTTGAATGAATAATCTAAATGTAAACTGTGGGTTGCAGTTCTCATGTACCTACATGTAACTGTGCTTATATAGGATTGAAAAATGTCATGCTGACAGCAACAATCAAGGATAATCTTCATATCCTCGTGACTGAACCTACCCTGTTCTCTTCTCTCTCTTCTGCATGCATCCAGATGGGTTTACTGTCAGAGCCTGGAGAACATCACAACATTACACATCACATGGAGAACAACTGGCTACCTGGAACTTGCTCACTAACACAGACTGTCTTTTAAACACTTAATTATAATGAAGGATGTGTTTTCTGCCCAGGATCTCTTCACCTTAGGTTTGCTAAAGGCCATGTTAACCATCATGGGGTAAGACACCAAGTATTACATATGCCACATTTAAAAACACTACAATACCAGTGACAGGTCTGGACAACACACAACTGGCAGTATTACACATGTATGTCAGGTCCACTGGCAGAGACTCCAGGAGCACCTGCAACACAGACCTGCAGCTAGTGCGGACTACTCACCAGCTCCGAACTCCTTCTCATGGGCCCGTGTCAAGACCTGCTTGTACAGAGTCTCGGCTGCCTTGTACTTCCCCTGCTTCAGGTAGGCAGAAGCCTGGGGGAGGGGGGCAGGGAATTTACATCAGTGGTGCATAGGTAGAGCTGGAACTATTGCTGAAAAAGTTCCTGTTCTCTGAGCTATTCCACCCTCCAGTCAATCCATTAGTGTACAAAGTGACAAATTATTTGATGACTCACGTTATATCGTTTTGACAACTTACCTTTTAAAATATAACTGATTTAAGAAACTTCTAAATGCACAAAATGTACCCTTACTAAACTTGTTTTCAATGCTCTAAACTTTGAAAGTAAGTAGATCTCAACTTCATTACTACATGTTTACTCAAGTCATGTTGCATTACTCTGCTCATACTGTATTGGTTGACTTGCAAATTTGTGTTCCATATCTTTCGAGAGCAGCATTCTTCTAATTACATAACTCATTCTTTTTAGAAAACAGATGGCTGCAAAGGTCTTATTGCTACATCTCTAACATCTCTAATTTTGCTTACAGAATAAACACATTGACACCACAGGAGAAGGGGTATGAAAAAGAGGTGGAGAAGATGATCATGCATTACATGCTATACTACATGGAGGTTTGTATGGGACCTGGACACGTTACTGGGGAATGTACAATATTGACAGATGTTGTTTAAAAACATCTGCCACGAGCCAGAAGTGTTACTGTCAAGAACAATCAAAATGGAAGAGAAAAATTGCAGGGTTTAGGAGACGAAATTGTTTACGATGATCAAAATTTGTTAAAATCTATATCCGCATGCACTTCTGGTCTAGAAAGTTCCATATAATTAGATTTATCAGCACAGATGGGTGAGACTTTTAGGACACAGGGCATAGGACAGAGTTCAGAGGTCGTACCAGGTTGTTCATGGTCTTGGCAACGTTTGGATCGTCTGGTCCTAGCTTGCGGGTATAAATCTCAACTGCTCTTTGATAGTATATTTCCACCTGCACACAGCAAAGCAAAACACTTCAAAAAGCATGAACAAAAACAAACAGAAGAACAGGGAAGACGTCCATACCAGGTTGTTCATGGTCTTGGCAACATTAGGGTCATCAGGTCCGAGCTTGTTGGTATAGATTTCTAGAGCTCTTTGGTAGTACCACTCAACCTGTACAAGGTGATGTAAGACACATGTCGCTGCCTCACTGACATCAGGGTGTTTGCTAGAAATGCTGCAGATTTCTGGCAGTTATACATGCAGGTGCACAACTGCAGCAAGTTTAAAAACAGCAGCTGCATGCAAATTTGCAGGAATGATATCTGCAGAGTTCCAGCAGCATGCAAGCTGCATACACAAGCTATTTGGAAGGCATTGCAATCACATGCGCATTCCTGCAGAAAGCCTTGCTACATGGACATAGGACTACAGGGATCGTGTACACAGAAAGACAAGATAAAAATGTTTTCGGT
This sequence comes from Branchiostoma floridae, assembly GCF_000003815.2. Classification (NCBI taxonomy): domain Eukaryota; kingdom Metazoa; phylum Chordata; class Leptocardii; order Amphioxiformes; family Branchiostomatidae; genus Branchiostoma; species Branchiostoma floridae. The sequence goes on along the minus strand of NC_049979.1, from coordinate 13,544,825 downwards.
ATTTTCAATTCTGACTTTGAAAGATGCAGATACAAAGCATAATATTTTCATTATTAAGATACAGCCATGTATTTCCCAAATCCAATAAAATTCCCACATCTTTCCTTGCTTAACACCAAGGATTTCCACATGCAAAGGAACCCTGCAGGCGAGAGCGACAGATGTCAGCCTTATACAATGGTTAGAAAAATAAGCATCAAATGCATGTTTGCTATTTCCCCCAAACCACACCAATAAGCAGAGTTTAGCCAAATACATCAGTATCATCATGCTGCATTGCAAAGAAGCATACAGTATCATCATGCTGCATTGCAAAGAAGCATACAAATGTATATTTCATGCCATTCAAAGTAAACAATTGTAAAAGACAAAGTCAGTGGAGTTACTGTGTTAGGCATAGCATAATATTCTATAGCAAAGCAGCCTAAAACCAAACATGCAAACAACACAGAGTTGTCAAATGCCACAGGAAAACATTGCTAGAGTGTTCCATGCCAGTTGTTAGTTGCAAACAACCCATTCCTAAACTTAAATTTTTGGGCAACCTCAACAAAACTTGTTTGTTACACTTATTACTTCCATTCTCAGTATGATCTACAACTGAAAGTGCAGGGGCATGTTGTTAGTGTCTACTGGGGTTTACCTCCTCATATTTGCCCTGGTTCTGGCAAAGCAAGGCCAGGTTGTTCAGCTGCTTGGCCACATCAGGGTGGTCCTTCCCAAGAACCTAGAGAGAGAACCAGTGCCATGAGAGGGGTCTGTCAAGGGAGTACACACAACGTAAACGTGGCGTCTTTAGCTTTCACTGGCAACGTTGGCACTGTTATAGCATGGTGACACTACACCTCAGTCAAGCTAACATCAAGATGTTAGCATCATTCACATTAAAAGCTGTGATTATGCCCAACACCAAAATAAATACCCATCTTTGTCAAATTGGTAAAACACTGATGTATCATAGGTGACTATCAGCTGCCTTTATATGATCCAATTTACAAAGTTAATATCTTTCATATATATCTGTGCGAGAAAATTCTTTTCCATACCATTTTCCTTCATGGAAATATCTGCAGTGTGTAGCCTTGGATTACCTTAACTCCAAAGTCTAACGTTATCTCATATGTAAAATTTGGACATTGCTGGTCTATAACATCATCGGTGGTGACTGGGCCCCACCTTTTCTCTGATCTCCAGGGCTCTCTTGCAGAGTGGCTCAGCTTCCTTGTACTTCCCCCGCTTGCCATAAAGCACAGCCAGGTTGTTGAGGGTGGCGGCAACCTGAAATGTTGAGCACATGTTACATAAGACTCAACAGTGATGGAAAAAGTGCAAGTGATCTCTAACCAGTCTAGCTCACTGAAGAGATTTTCTTCCACTGGTCTTGACAGACTAGACAGATGCTATGAACAGTATTTACAGGTTCACTGTACCGCGAAAAAGTATTAGTCTAACTCTTTCTGACAAGCACACTGAACAGTCACCACAGCTTAACATTCTGTCTTGAGGATTGCAACCCTTTCCAGTAGCATGCATGTCGGTCGAGCGGCACAGCTGGAATATAATTCGTGGTTTGTATTTCAAAAGGCAAGGTTGTTAACCACTGGACTACACACGCTACGTGGGACATATTTTTTGCAGTTTTATACCCCCAATATGAAGGCAAAACTTAAATTGGGGATGTAATATCATCGATCTACAGCAATAAGCCTCTCCAGTGCTACAGGACTTAAAGCAGCAGGGGGAAATTTGAATGATATTTCTGGAGTAGCCATTGACCTAATTTTCAACAGTTTCAGTAACAGGGGTCAAACATGAGAATAAGGAAATCCGATTTAGGGATCCACTTTTATTTCCTGAAAACAAAATGACAACATAAAAACTGCAGTCCCTTTCACTTGTAAATCCAATTTTCAGCAGCTATGGGATCGAGATGACCCAATTCTGCAGGATAATCAGTTATCAGATATGTGCTGATGTGTCCTGGAGGAGTGACCAGGCTCATACCCTCCCCAGGAGTACCTACTGCATCTCCAAATCACTGCTCTGAGATTCTTGATGTGCTGGCAAAAATATGTATAGCACACAGCAATCTTATTTTGGGTTCACATAACAGTGGGGTGATGAAAATATATCAATGGAGCATGTCCACTTCTTTAACAGCTATGAATGAAAATCAAACACAGAAATACAGTGTGCCCTGTCTCTTCTCACAATATCCAGCAGTTAAAATTTAAGGACTTGTAAACATCCATATGAATTGCTATACATGATGTAACTGTAAGTTCTGTACTTACAGCTGGATGATCCTCCCCAAGTGTCTTCTCTCTGATGGCCAGAGCATCGTTCAACAGGTTTGCTGCCTCCTTGTACTTATTCTGGTCCCTGAGGATGGGAAGAAACATTCTTACATATTTCATACATAACTTTAGTTTTACATAAACACACAAAAATTGTGTTTAGATACACTGCCAAGTATATGGGATGTCTAAATATCTAAACTCAAAATTTCTGACCTTTTTTCCGTAGATAGATCTAAACACTCTTGTCTCTACCTTAGTCTATCATATATTTTCCTCATGCTACATGTATGTCTTGTGCTGATAATATTTCATGATCATTTCCCATTTTATACTGATATGCCCTGTATTTGCTCGTATAATGTATCATAAGACTCATAAGTAAATATGTTTTCATCATAAAGATGTTATATTGGAGAAACAATGAAGTTGATATTCGTTGCCTTCCTGTGCCCTCACAAATAGTTCTTTAATTATTGAAAAGCCCATTCCTATATAGGTGTGGCCATGTATTCTAGGTAAAGGCTCCACAGCAATGCAGTACACTGTGATTTAAGGCTGACACCATTCTGACAGTAAGTCTGAAATATTAATGCCGTGTGCCCTGGAGAGTACCGTTCCTGCCATCTCATCATTAATGGATGGTCAAGACAACAATCAGGACCAGCGGAAAATGTCTAGACTCTGATCTGGGAGTGGATTTTTGTCTGGACATCCTGACTGCTGCTTAAGTGCAACCTACAATGGATTGCATAAAACAATAAGGTGACATGAAGACATATTTAATCTTCTTCATGCCATTTGAAGACAGAGATCCAATTGATGTTCATAACATAAAGATAGATGTATTTTGCTGCCCTGTCTCTGCAACCTTTAACATTATGTATTGGCACTTTTTCTACATTCAACTGTGTGATAAATCACTTGCATAAGTAAAGTCAGAGACTCTACTTCAATATTGATAGCTATGGCTTCAAGGATGTACAGATCCTCTAGACACTTTACTCTAAATTTCTCCATTCTATCTTTTAATTAACTAAAACCCCTTTCATTTCTAACCTTTCTGCCTTCTTTCATTTCTGCTCCTAGTACAAGTCTGCCCTCCCACACATTTTCCCATGGACCATCCCTTACGAAAGCACCCAAATCAATAACCTACAATTGCCAAGACTTTCGCTTGATTATAATTTATAGAGCCAAAATCAATACAAATATCTGTAATGCCAAATGTTCACCCAGGTTGTTTTGTAAGAATACTTCATGAGACACTCTGTAGATTTTCAGAAGGAACCTGTCCCATTTTGAAACTTGCTAATTCTCGTCAGGCAAATCAACTGCAATCACTTTAGGTATAGCTGTCACATAATTATGGTGGTTACTGACAGTACGCACGTACAAGCATGTACTTAGTATGCAGTGCAGCTGACATATTGGGATGTAACAGTTTTACCCAGGGTACAGGGCACAAATGGGATAGCTGGTACAACATTAATTACGCAGGTTTTACGCAACATTCCTGTACAAGCACAAAGAGGCACAGTATGGGGGATACATGAATGAATCGTATAATATTCTACATGGAATGAATTTGGATAGGCGTAGCCTCCAGTTTCACTGGTCAGGAGTATAATTCTCAATGAAATGAAGCTTATCGAAATACCTTTGAGCCTGAGAAAGCTACTTTCAATTTTCAAGAAGCAAAGCAGCTAATTGTCTAGATGAAGTAGTCTCACACACTTTTCCCTACAGCATTACTGAAGTCAAGCAACTAACAGATAATGATGCAATCTATAATGCACTAGGAAGAATGCTGCATATGCATGCATTGATTCCAGGGCAGCAAATGCCAAAGATGCTAGAAACTGTACTGTACATGTAGGGCAATTACTGTAAGTAGGTAAGATGACTCATGGCTATGTATAAACATATACATAGATAAACACATACATAGATATACAGCAGGTGCTCAAATTTCAAATGTAAGCAATAACTCTTCCTTCATGCCTCTTCTTTACCCAAATCCCAGTTGATTATAAAATTCATTAAAATGGATCTTCCATTTGACATCTTAGAGTAAAACCTATTGGAAGGGGTCTCATCCTCCATCAGATCTGAAAAAATCAATGACTCTGGAAGATTCTAGAAAGGCTCGTGGTTCAATAAATGTTGTTTCCATCAGGTTATATGCCCCCCCCCCCTTCAGGGAGACAAAGATTACTAGATTGCAGATGTCATTACAAGTCTGACGTCACCCAACTGTATCTGTATTCTGTGCGGCCTAAAAGCAATAAAACAGCTCGATAATTCAGCTACACTGAAAATTACATATGGGGGAGGAGGGGACCATTCTGTAATGCTTGGTCAGCACAGGACAGCTTGGGTGATGACTCACTATGCCGCTACTAGAATATATGGCTCCCTGTAAAGTAAAAAAAAGGTACAATTTTCTAGCATACATTTTTCAGTAACAGGAATAATGTCTTTACTGTATTTGAACAGGACTCAGAGTTTAGTGACATTTGAGATTTGTCAGGTTCTGCAAGCTGCATGAAATTTTGCAACTGTATCAAGTTTGAATTTCAGATGTTTTTCATATGTAAAGATCTATGCGGCTTTCACTGAAGTCTTTCTTAAGAAAAATGAAACTCCTCCTGTTTGTTCCAGAAATGTCACCTACATCAGATAATATGACTTGTCTGTAGTAGGTAATCTATGAGCCACGGCCATCCAAACAACCCATGCTCTGAAGGACAGGACTATGCCTTAAGTTAAGGCAGCTTACTGCCATGAAAGCCATGTTTTTTAAGATTAGAAGTATGTTAAATGACTGGTTACATTATATGTATCAGCTTTCTGTTTTATCTGCTAAATATGTCTTAAACAAATGGCTGTATTACCGGTTCCACCCAACTGACTCTTATGATGCCAGAAAATAAAAATTTAATCACATACTATACAGATAAATATACTGAACTGAAACTATACAGATAAATACTGTGAAGTTTATGAGGCTTCCACAGCTGACATGCTGAGAAGTATCCTTGCTGTGATAGCAAGTAAAGAATATGTTATGGTAGACAGCATAACAGGTTTATTATATCATTAATAATGTTTTAGGTATAGTTATGCTTGATAAAACAAGCTTTATGTTATGGGCCATAAGTCACAGATTGTTCACATGTTTGTGCAATAAATGAAACACGATTTAGTAAATAATGACTTCTTATTGCTACTTGGAATGTTTTTGTTGATCCAGGTCAAGGTCCATACCTGTAATGTATAAATGTATCAATATGCTGTTCTTGTAGAGGAAGCTGAAAGTACAAAATGTACAAGGTATGGTAGTCTATGTCAGTTGTCTATGCTTAGACTTGTTAACATGCCTTAGTTCAGCTTATCCAGTGAGGCACAACACATTTATGTATGAGTGGTTGGACTTTACCTGTAAACTAGAGCGAGAATGTTGAGCATGGTGGCGACATCCGGGTGGTCGTGACCTGACGTCTTCTCCAGATCCTCCAGCGCCTGCTTACACAGCGGCACGGCCACCTCGTACCGGCCCTGCGAGGCGTACTGGATCACCAGGTTGTGCAGCGTTCTCAACCGCGCCGGGATCTCGTACCCGCCTTGCTGTGCCGCCGCAGCCGCGCTGCTCATCTGTGGGGAGACTGCAGGGAGGGGAAGAGCCCAAAGGTTAGGGCCTGGCCCCATAGAGGGACGCAAAACAGAACAAAAAAAAAGTTAACTTTTGGAAGGAAGCAAAAATGAAAAGAAAACATAAATGCAAAGCAGGGAAGAAAAAAACCTATGATCTGGAATCTTCAAACCTTAAAAAAAATAAAGAAAAATTGGCATATAAAAGTACTAAACCTATTAGACTCATCTTTTCATAGATATCATTTAATGATTTAAAAATATTGAGGAACAATATCAATTTTTGGAGTTTGAAGCGAGTGAGTTAGTATGGTTCACACATAAGAGTATGCTGTCCTACAAGCCAGACACAGTGCATAAGGCATAATATGACAGGCTATCCTCTGCCTAGAATGCTGTTTTCTACAAGGAATTTTGCTATAACATCAGGTGTTTAATTCTTTTGTCCTGTAACAATATTATCCATGGGACAACTAATTTGATATCCCATGGGATAACTACTTTGATAGTATATCAAATTAAAAAGAGAATTTTTTGGAGCACACAGGAATTCTGACCCTTCAACTTTGAACCCACCTCCTCCTGCTTGGGAATCTTCACTTTCATCTGGGAACAGGTCATCTAGTGTTTGACTCGAGGCCTCTGATTGGTCATCATCCTGTAAGACAGAAATATCAGAACCAATCATTGATGGTATACCACACTCTCCTGCTATTTTTAAACAAAACCTATATCATTAAACAATAAACCACCATTTTCTTTTGCCTGTTGATAGATCTTTCACATAGATGATCATTCCTGAGAACTCTGCCTACGTTTCCATCCCCCACTTCCTCATCTGCAAAGGGTATGTCCTCCTCTTCCAAAAAAGTCAGCATGATGTTTGCCGGGGGTGCATTCTGCACCAGACACGACATGATTCAAACAGTATGGCAGGTTGTTAGGGGGAAGAACAGCCTTATTTCAGCCTCGGTTCAATATGTGCATGACAGAGACACATGCTTGGGCCAGGCCACACAAGACTGCAGGAGGACAGAGGAATGCAATTTCTCCAGGAAAATTTAATTAAAGTGCCGATACTTGATCAATATTTCAGTGGCGTTTCAGCCAGCTGTATAGGTAAAGGTAATGATCCCTACACCCTTCCTGAGCAAACCTGGATGATCATTGGCGACACACTAGAGGGTGGGGGTGCAAGTAGACAATAGCAATCTCATTTGCTTGGACAATAATTAGATAGAGCCTGCCTTATTCCTGCTCCTGCACCGGCAAATTTCTTATGGGAGTGTGGGCGATTGAGGTAAGTGCATTTTATCGCGGCATTACTCATGCTTGCTTCATTACGGAGTGGGGCCATAAGGTTGGAATTATATGGGCTTACCATCCAGACTTGTAATTAGTTAGGGACATGTGCAATATTCAGTTGCATAGGGGTCATACACATAGAGACAATAAAACTTTTCCATGAAAATTCACAATGGAAATTTCAAGATGCTTAAAGACCCTTGAGATTATTTCAAAAGATTGCACTGTGAAATAGCCTTTACTGTGAACCATGTATTCAGGACCCAATATACATGGTAAGAACTGAAGCGATATTATCATTTTTAGTATCATTGGTTAGCAAATTTTCAATACATAATGATCACATAGCTACAAATTACAATATCAAGATTTACATATTTCCACATCCAGCTGTCTATAATGAAGTCTTTAACAACTCTACGGAATGAATACTTTTGAGCAATTGTATAGGGGTGAGAACCCTGGAACCCCTGCTTCCATGCCCAATCTAAATTTCTGGGCACTTGCCAGGATCCTGATATAATGCAAAACCTTTCAGTTCTGAGGCAAAAGCCTGCTGCAGTGGAATGAGGGTTAATGTGTCTCCTTGTCTGGACCAGCCCACTCTGCTGCTTTGCATGTCAGCTGACATCAATGCAACACAGTTGCTCAGTCGGTACTGAAACTGACATGATCTTTCCAGACGACGCATTTGAAGATCCCCAAAATCATAGGACTGTGCTGTAATATTTCTATATGAGGAAAATGTGAGTGGGTTGATGAGCATGCTTATTAATAAAGTACTCACTGTGGGTGTCTTGTCTTCATCATACTGTTTGAGAGAGTTCATGAACTCCAGCTGTTTCTTCTCCTCTTCCAGCTGGGCCACGTTCTGCTCGCTCATCTGCAGTTTCTGCTGCGTGTTGGCCAGCTCGTCCCGCAGCCAGGCGTTCTCCTGGCACAGCCGCCGCACCTGCGCACGCAGCTTCTGCTTCTCAGACTCCACTGCATTCAGGTGGTTGGCAAGGGCAACCATCACCTGCAAGGACATGCTTGTTAGTCTTCACTTCTGCTATTGCAGTAAACTGTGTCAAGGCATCAAATGCAATGTGAACAGCATTCAACGATCAACAAGCAAAAGCATTTAAAGAGCAGAAAATAAAGACTGAATGTTTTATGACTGTAGTAGATGATGATGGCTGATGTGGTCATAAACCTGAAGAATAATTTCAAAGCTTCAGCAATTCCTGCATTTGGGTCCCCCTTTTTTAAAGACCTAAGACAGGTCAAGTTATTTTTCGAAATGCTAAGACCTATCTACCACCAAAATTTTCAAAAATTCATCATCATCTTGTTCAGTAACAAACAAAAAAAAGAAACAAACCAAGTAACAAGCTAACCAACCAACACTGTCAAAAACATAACCTCCTTTGTAGAAGTATAAATATCTATACCACAGCATAGTCAGAGAGATTATACTGCATCTGAGAGATAAAAATATCTTGTATTTCTTGTTCTTTATGTAAAGACAAGATAGCAAAACAAGAAATTTCCATGCCAAGAAAGCCTCTTCTTACAGCACAGATGACACATGTACAAGGCTATCAATCCCAATTGCTCATGCACAGCCGGAAACCTATTACTTTTAATTTCATTCTAGTGCCCAATTTCCTTTCTCATTTTGCCTACACTCCATTTCAATTGACCCTAATGTCCATGCTTTTTGTATCAATTGTCTGAAACCTCTTGTAATGTATGGCACAAACCATGATGCTAACGAAACAAAGACACTTCAAAAATGCTTTTTTGAAACAATATGATAGTCATATATCTTTCTTTCATCATCAACATTGATCTGGAGGACAAAAAAATCAACAGGCAATGTCTGTCAAACACAAATTATTCCACACTGGAGGTGAGGACAGAACAATTTGGTGAGTAACTTCCATAATGGCACATACCGGTGCTGATTTCCGGGGTTATGGAAAGGTAATGTTGAGCCATGCCCGAATCCTCACCATACCAGTAAATTGCTGAACTAAATTTGACGGCACAGACAACTCCATACTGTATGTTAAAGGTTTTACTGTGACAGAAAATCAATATTGAAATACATTCCATTTTTCATCTGTTCGAAGCCGTTTTTTTGCGACTAAAGGTGTCGCAAAAATGTCACGAAGGATCAGAAAGATCCACAGCAATGCATAAATGGGGCACTGTGACCTGCACTATGCATATGCATCAGGTGAAAGTGCTCACAGCAGAGCGAAGGAGGCTGCAAAACAATCAGCACATAAGGTCACGTGAACTGGTCAAAGCCAAGTTACATGCCCAAGCAGTAGAGGCCATTAAGGACGACAATGCCAGAATGTTTGCAGCCATGCAAGGCCTTTGGTTCAGTTGCAGATCACCGCTCACAATACATTCCATTATTTATTAATTAATGGCAAGATGCTTGTCAAACCTTTAAACTAGGTCAAAGTCTCTCTATAACTGAAGCTGAAGCTTTACCTGTACTGCTATATAATACCGAGACAAGGGGCTCACAGAGCAGCTAGCCAGCAAGACAGACAGATGGCACTGAAAGCAGCTGAGGTGTATAGTCGGCTATTTCCATTCAAATTATATCAGCAACAAAAACCTGTACAAGATGTGCAAAACTTATCCACTATAGGACAAAGTACACCGTTGCAGATGGAACCCTTTTGGTCATATCTTATGCATGCCTGATTCCTTGCCTACACCCAAGGCACTCAACTGTCTACTTTACCTTTGCCAAAAAAAATGACACCTAGGATGGGTAGCCCTGCAAAGGCCTTCTAGACTGATTGCCTGATTGACAACGTAAAACTGCACTGCTATCAGAACGTCAAGATGGCACCATACATGCTAAAATGGCGGCAGGACCTGGCAATAGACAAGGCACAATGGGGAAGTGCAGGAATATTAATGAGGACACAAACTTATTTGGTGTGCCAATAACTTAGTTTTTGATGGATGAGAACTGTACATTTGCAACAATTATTATTATTCCAAGCTGTTTTACTTGACAAACATGTAAAAAAAAAGGAATACATCTTAGGATTCTCCACAATAGTTTACAGTTACTGTTGTATATCTACTTTTATAGTACTTAATAAAAGGCCAAAAGCACTCACAGTCACAATATCAAAAGACCAGAAAGTTTAGTCCAACTTTTCTTTGACAGGAAAGCTGTGATTAACACCACCTTTTCAGTACCAAGGAAAGCACCATCACTATAAAACCCTTTTCAGAAGCTTTCCGTGACTTTGTGGGATTTTTGCCCTTGTCATGCTGCATCTAATGATTTGCCATGTTCTAATAATTACAAGGCTTTTTAATCAGTTAATGGGGGAAAAGAGAGATCAGGAAGTCCATTTTATTATATCCTATGAAAGTGTTCTCGGTAAGAAGACTAAGAAATGCCTTTTAGCTGCCTCCAAAAGGAATACCATTACTGCAGCTACAGAAGCAAATTACTACCTGTGACTGATTATAAGATATTCATGCCTTACCTTCTAACCTTTTCACTGGCAGCTGTTTCATATTACATGAAAGGAGAAATCATCTATATTTCATTGATACCCTATATGTGTAGCCTGTCTTTCTACTGTGATATGACTGAACAGACATTTGAACAAATCCAACATCAACAATTTTTTTACATCTGTCTAAAACATCATGTTCTCAATGTTCATCAAGGAGTTACCTACTGATCTTTTATTCAGATCAGTCTTCTGCACTGTAAGAATTACATGTATATACAGACACAGGAGAGTATGCACTGCGCTGGATAAATCTAAATTGTCGACACCGTAAGAGATTTTAAAGATTATCTAATCCATGGTGCATTACGCTACAGCCACATCATCTTTTAAGCCATTAACTAACCTTTCAACCTTCACAAATATTTTCATCTTCATCTGTTACCATGGTAACGTCAATTCCCATTAGGTATTACTGGCCAATATGTGGATGTTGGCAAGCCTACCCGTCTCATCTCCATGAAAGCTGAGATGCCATTAACACTTATCCTGCCATGTGGATGCTGGAACAGACATAAATAAGATCACCAAGAATATACTCGATCTACTCACCCAAAACAGCCCAAAGAAACCTCCCTCATCCATGCTCCCTTCTATAATTCCAACCATGGCTGACGGATGTTTAGAATTTCCTTACAACAGACACAGACTCCAGGAAAGGAAATATCAAATATGCAAGCTTCCAGTTTCTCTCGAGGCAACCGAGTCCCAAATGCGAGATTGATCTTGTGGAGTCTGCTTACATCTCACGTTCCTTCACCTGGCAGTCTTTTATAGATTGCTGTAAGTGTCATAAAGCTGCCCTGCAAGCTTACTGCAACACTGCTGCCTGCTGCGCCTTGTGTGTTTCACCAAGATAACAGTAAAGCTCTACTGCACCCGTCCTTATCAGCACAACAACAGCGTCTAAGCCTAAATCACTGCTTGGAATGATTGCTGCTTGCTTGTAGGAACATTCAACTATATAAAACTCTAAGAATAGATGTTATTACCTACAAAATGTCATCAAAACTTTTTCACTTTCCATCATGAAGCATCTAACAAAAACTACCCTCTCATTTTCTGGAATATTCTGACAGAATGAGAAAGTAATTCCTGTATCCATGAGAGCTTTTCCTATTCTCAGAGATCCTCTGTCCATGATAATTACAATAGATATGTCAGAAGTCAGGGCCTACTAAAAATTCCTCCCATGTACAGGACTCCAATTTGTGACATTGGTGATGTCATGATTGCGTGCACTGGCTATATTCCACATTGACTTTGTGGCACTGATGCTGAAATCACTACCTGGGCTCGAATCCTTTGACAGAAAGTAAGGCCATAAAATGTGAATTCTTCTTTATATCAAGGACATTTCTTGACAGTATTGGGCAATGATGCACATAAAAAGTTTCAACATTCCATTATTGATAGTACTGGTTTGCAAAATTATGTATATAAAACAAAATGTCTGTCTAGAGTGTGAGGTGTGATCAGACAGTGAATCAAAAATGAAAACCTAGTCTAGATTGTACAGCAGTATCAACTGACAACATGCTGTAGCTAGCTATGATTAAAGCTGCAGAACATTTCATCACTGAGCAAGGGCACAGTATTTATGTTATGACCACTAATGCCCCAAGAAGATTTGTAGACAGCAATAAACGTATATCTCAACCAAATGTCCCAGATAAGCGCTATGTAACCATGGCAACAGAGCTTTAATCAATGCTAAGGTACGTGCTGGGAATAATGTTGCTACAGACTCCGCAGAGACTTCGCAAGACATAATCAGGACCCTGCGTTCTACAGAGCCGATTTCTAGGCTTACGTTGCACTTTCCTAAAAGTTATCTTAAACAAATACAGATGTCCTAGTCCAATATATACTGTAATTAACCTGAACCTTGAATTGCTTCCACTCCTATGAAAAGAAGTTACTTTTTTATCCAGACTAGCAACATACAAGGAATTTCAGCAATGGAAAAAATAAGTTTAGAGGCATCCAAAACTCCTTTCCTTCTTGTATCTTTGATTTCATTTGGTGTTGACAGGATGAATGAGAGCAGGCGATATTTTTCTCCTGGTGTAACAGGTAAACAATGAAGCCAAGCAGCGTTCCCGCCAGGCATACGTCTTTACGTCTTTGGACGCATTTTTTTCTGGAAAGACGCACTCGTCTCAGCTGAATGCGTCCATAAAAAATCTGAAAGAAAGGCTGACCTGTACCACCAGTGTACAAAATGTATCTGGAATCTTTTTTAAAATCTGTCTTTATACGAAAGAATCCTACCTTTACAATTTATACTTCAAATTGTTCACTTTCCGGTCATCCCAGTAGTCTGGGCATGGGGCGGAGCGCGGCACGTTTTACAACTAGCGGACCCATGTACGACACACCCAGCCACGCACCAGTCTGAGCTGTTCGTTGCGCAATGTAATTTTTTGTAGTCCGTGAAATACGTCTGACAGTCAGCATTCTTTAACAATCGAAGAAATCTTATGCAGATTTTATATTCTGATATTAACATGATACTTACTTGTCCTCAGTTTCACGTATTTGTTAAAGATTTGTGGGTAATACTAGTATTGAACAAACAAACTGCTCTGCGCCAGTGCTGCACATCTCAACAAAAGTTCTCACACTGTGGGCAGTTGATTGGCAGTCGGTATCTTTGACAACAGGCCGCTAGCGCCAAGCAGTCTTGATTGGCCACCAGGTCCAAATCCAATCATCTTAATAACCAATCAGTGTTTGATAAATGTAATGTTACACTCTGTCATTGGTCACACAAAAAAAAAAGTTACCGAGTATTAGCGCACGTGACGTTGGTAGCCGCCCGTGTCGTCTGGCAACTTGAGTTTCTTCCCTAGCTGCTAACAATTTACTATTAACGTTAAAGTTTCCCCATTTATCCAAGCTAAAAAAACGGTGCGCGGTAAATAAGTGAAGAATCCAAAACTATACACTTTATTTCTTATTAACAAAATTTCTTTTGTTTCAAAAAGACAAAATTTGCGGCAGAAAAGGGGCCGCAATTTAATATTGTTGTCAAGCGTCGATCGAGTCGGCTGTGCACTCCGTGGCACATGGCGCGGCACGCCCCCCTCCCCAGACGGACCGTCGATCGCAGCGCCCAGCACGTTGGGACGTCTTTCTGGCTACTGCTTCAAGGCTACACCGGCACTGATCACTGCCAAAGAGGCAGCAGATCGTCCTCCTCGAGTAATGTATAACGTTCTTGATCTATTTAAAAAGAAATCCAGCCAAAGATTTCACGCCGAAATCGGGGTTACCTGAGGTCGCAGGAAACAAACGCACGCTCGTGGAAAATGACGGCAAGGCCTTGTAAAACCCCACCGATTCGAAAAATTTGAGTAAAATCATCGGGCAAAATAAAAAAAAACACAAAGTATGATGGCGCCATTATTTTATCGTCTCGGAAATTTTTTTGATGCGGGAGGGCGCAACATCGACCGCACGAGGTAACGTTAAACATTTTTTTATTCAATGACGGAAAAAAATTGGCAGAATTTTTCCACGGACTGACGAACAGGCTAGAGTCCTGTTTCGAAGCATCAAAAATCCAAAATTTTCATATAGATATGTCTGGACAAATAATACCCGGGCCAGATCACGGAAGGCTGATTCCCTGTGCTTATAGTTTTTGTTAATATAACGTATTTTGATGAAGAGGGTGGTCGTCGACAACTGAAATGGGAGTAAAAGAGGCAACCGACATCCAATCTCAAGTGCATGATTATCCTCTCAAATTGCAGGAAATTGTGTTCTAGAGGGTTTGAAAATCCAAATTTTCCCGGGGGAGCATGCCCCCGGACCCCCCTAGAATGCGAGCGCCTGCGGCGCTCGTCTCGCGCCTCCGGCGCTCATTACGCCCCTCCCAAATATTTGGACGCATACCTTCAAAAACCTGGCGGGAACGCTGAAGCCAAGGCACGAAAAATATCTGGTATTATTTTTCTCTTTCCTCCCATTACATTTACAGGCCAAGAGATCACATTTGATTTATGCCACAGTCACAGTGCAGTGGCCAACCATTCATTCTGCGGCCGACAGCCACCCAATATGCCCAATTTAAAGCCGTGCATGTTATCATTATGAATGATTTCTACAGCACACGGTTCAATGTCAAACCAAGATGGCAGACTAATGAGACAACTGCCCAATCATAAATCAGCTTCGTACTGGACCATAAACAAGCAGCACTGCGCAAAATGCACGTCACAAGCACGTGATGGGATTGCGCCACGGTCAGGTGATTTCATATCGTGTGCAAAATCAAAGCCTGGAATGGTGAACAGAATACAAAATGGCATCCAGGTTTTGTGACTTGAATCCAAAATCCCCTCTCCTGCCACGTGACAGGTAGTTTATCAAATATTCATGGCAGCTATTGAGCGGGGACGCCTCTATGGGTTTCAAGGTCTGCAGAAGGAAATGCCAATGTACAACTGCCCTTTTACTGCACCATTGCACGCAATACTGGCAATTGAACATTTGCAGTAACAGTCAAGATCTTCATATACTATTCTAGGCCAACACATTTTGTCGTATACTGAAAGGTTTCATGATACCGACATGGTCTCACGGTCCAGTTCTGTCCAAGCCAATCTACTTGAGATGCTACAAAGCATCTGAAGAAAAACAGCCATCAACGTCACATCCTGACACCACTGGAGATCAGTTCTCTCCAGTGGTGAAACTGTTGCATACTGATCAATGAACGAGGCAATGGAGATGGGCATGCAATTTGTATGCGCAGTGAAGTAGGATCAGCCTGTACTGACATACTTCTAGGGATGCCCACACACACTTACCAGAATACTAACTAGGTATCACTGAGGTGTACAGTAATTGTAATTACTGTAAATTAATAAACACACTGATCACTTGTACTTGCACTTGCCTTGTATCTTAAGAACATGTTCAAGAGAAGTAACATATCAAAGGAAGCAAGTGAGGTCTATAGTACTAATTTGTCAGGTAGTATCACTTTTCAATTTCCAGACAACACCAACGCCACATAAAAGGCACAAATCATTATCAAGATAGCTTTTATCACACGTGAAAAGTGGCTGTGTGATACATGTATACAACTCATCAACAGATACATGTAATACAGTAAAACAAAATTGTTTTGATCTCAACATATCACCGATGATTGCCTATATCACTACTTGTCGATCTCCAATCGTTACATGACAGAATTGTGCAAGTTGCCTTACCTGTGCCTCTCCCAGGCCCAGTTCTATCTGTTCCAGTGATTTCCTGATGATGGCCGCCTTCTCCTCCACCAGGTTGGAGTCCACTCCTTCCTTCTTGATGGACTTAAGCGACTCCAACAAGGAGCCCAGGATGCCATTGTGCTCTGATTTCAGAGTCTCTAAGCCTTTCGTTACAGTCTTTGTGTCCGTTAAAAGTTCCTCCTGTGAAATGGTAGTATTTGTTGTCATCTTCATCCCGAGCAGCTCTGCAGGGTCAAGAATAGAAAAACAGTGAGTTTAAAATTGCTACTGTGGATAAACACAAACACAAGTTTGGGACATATCACACGGATCACTCTCCTGTTTAACGTCAAACTATATGAATATGCTGCATTCTATCTTAGGAACACAATTGACATGCGTAGCAAGAAATACTGGCATGATAGCATATCCTTCTAAATGATGGTTCTTTTGTTGGCAGGATAGTATTCTTTGCAAGCTTCTTCATCGATTTTGAGAGAAAAGGCAGATGGACTGGTTCCACACTTTGAACTGCCTGTGCAGTGTATGCTAATCATGTTGCCTTGGCATATCTTAATTGGCACTTTTCTCCAGAGTCCAACAGCAAACTTTTATCTTAATATGATACATCATAAGTAAACACTGTCAATGATTCAGCAAAATAGCTCTATCCATCCATATGTTTAATCCATACAACACAAACTAGGCAGTCTTCATCGATGAATAAGACAACTGGAACTATCCTGTCCTAATTTACCAACCTACATAATTACAGGTCAGCAGTATGACTTCTGGCAATAATACCAGTAATAACTCCAATGCCCCTATATCCATTACCATATACATGGTGGTTTACTGGCACTAAAAATGAAAAAAAAAAAGAAACACTGGACAATCAGCATACTTTACAATAAATACATGCCTAACAACAAACATACTAGGACTGTGTTGCTATTTCTGACCTCAGGGTTTCAAAATACAACCACAATGTTGGGAAATCACACACAATACACTATATTAGAGAACACTTTCAAATTGTAACCCATACACACATAACAAAGTTTTCATGTTCATTCCTGAAAAATGTTGCAACCAGAAACGGGAAGCATTACCGGTAGCATCAGAATTTACAGTGTGCAGGCTTCCTAATTGATGTTAGTACCAATTCATTCTGACAGATGGGGAGATATGGCAATGATCTACAATATGTAGACAAAATGATTTCTAAACACTTCATATGGAGTGTTGGAGTGTTTAGATACAAGCATCTCACTACATAAGTCTGACAGCATGATCAATTCCATCTTCCTCACTCTACAACTTACAAGGCAAAACTGACATACCAATACTAAAGAAAGGAAATTACATTTCATACAAACAACATACTCCACCATTAAAAATTTAAATAGATATTTCTCATGTCTTACCCAAGACAACAACCCCAGAAAGATGACTGATCATACCAAATCCGAAAAGTTTACTTCATTCAACTAAAAACAAGCAAACCTTTAGCTGGGTATGTTGATCTAGAGATGTCCCCTGGCACAGCAGCTTTTCTTTGACCACCTGCAGAAGGGTCTTTGCCAGAATGTTCTAGTTTTAGGCCAGGCAATCGTTCACGCGAATGAGGACAAATCTAACCGATTAGACAACAATTAGCCAGACCACTGAGGTACAAAATAGAGGGAAAATAATGCACCTTGTCCACAAACAAATTACACACCTAGCTTACCAAGCATTGAGGCCAACAGACAGAAAGGCACAGAGTTACAGTGATAAGAGATTCCAGCGACCAACAGTCTCAGGCACTGTTGTCTAAGCACAAGGATACACCTGTGTTCTACTCTTTCCCTCTCATGTTATATTATCACCCTTCCTCTAGATCAATAATAGTAACATATTGTACCTAAAACATGCTATCTTTACTACTTCCTTCCTATCATGTTAAACAGACATGAGCTTAAACTTAATACTGCAGTTAATTTCTGGTACAACATAATTGATAATTCTGCATTAAAAT
The DNA here is from genome assembly GCF_000003815.2 of Branchiostoma floridae. Taxonomy (NCBI): domain Eukaryota; kingdom Metazoa; phylum Chordata; class Leptocardii; order Amphioxiformes; family Branchiostomatidae; genus Branchiostoma; species Branchiostoma floridae. The sequence continues at coordinate 13,526,776 of NC_049979.1, read as the reverse complement.
GTTATACAAATTTGTTTGAAATTTGCCAAGCATTACCTGATATGAACATGGCTACGCCCCAAATAACATCCCTGCCTGCTGGATGGAGCCATGCATATTCTAAAATCCCGTGCTTTAAATCCCCGGTGACAGGTCTGACGTTGGAGCCTCATTACCATAGTATTACCGTGCACGCACTTCTGCCATTCCACTTCAAAAACATCTCTCTCTTTTACGATTTACCTGCCGTCAAGGGCATAGATGCACTGACCCGTCTGATAAGGATCTCATCTATAACTTAATTTCCAAAGACTCAAGTACATCATATTGAAAATGCCATCACCTGACATTTCCTGAATTTGAGGTGTGGGTAAAAAAAATCAAGAACATTTTCTGAAATTTCCACCCAATGATACATTTCAGGACTAGAACACGCTTATTTGATTATCATATATCAATTTATAAAACAATGGGTATTATGATAGGTATTTATAAAATCATGATAGGTATAAGATATTGAATACATGGACAAGTACATGTACTAGTACTACAAAAATTCCAGAGCCCAGAGCCAGGTACTAGTACATACATGTATGCAAACATATCTAGCTGGATGAGTAATCATGTTATCCAGAAGTGTTCGACTACACAGGCTGTTGAACATAAAATATCATATAGTCAAGGTCCTTGTCGGCTATGATGGAACATCATTAGAACTAAAAGAACCCCCTTCTCCCCTAGAATGTTAAGTGTCTCGGTGAAAGCTTAACTCCCAATAAGTTGAGTAATTGATAAAGCCAGGACTAACATGTTATCAATAATTCAGGTGAAGGTATTCAGGTAACCATTAACATTCATGCAGTAACCTCTAGGTGCTCCCAAATAAGGCCAGGTATGGTAACATTTATCTTTACATTATACGAGTTCATCCTGCATGGCCACTTACAAAGAACAAACATATAGCACAGTACTGTATATATGAAGTACATTGTATTGAATAAAGAAGTGTATTGAATAAAGTTCTGTCTGACTAACCTATACTACATTCAAATTCTAAAAAAAAGCATTTGGTCCAGTATACTGTAAATGCATTAAAGTTCACGGGGATTAAATTTCGCGGTAGCGGGGAAAGGGACTTTTCGCGGTGGATTTAAGTTCGCGGTAACACCATAGACTGCAATCTAATACCATAATAGAAAAATGTTCGCGGTGATTTTAAGTTCGCGGTGAAGTGGTCACCGCAAAAACCGCGAACATTAATCCACCGCGAACATTTCTGCATTTACAGTACACCTCAAAATTTTATTTTTGTCACCTAGTAAGTATGGTTTTACCAGGAGAGAAATGGAAACTACAATAGGGATGATTTTCAGCAAATAACAGTTTTTACTCACTGAAGATTACAAATTCAATTGCTATGATTTTTGTTAGTTATACTCTCTATACTCTATGATATTAGTAGAGTCTAGTCATGTTCTTTTTTAATGAGAATATTCTAATTTCTAGCAATCTTTCAGCAGCACATATAACATGCTTCATAAGTACCAAATGCAACACCATGGAAAAAGTCAAACTCTAATCTACTATCTTGATCGATATGTCTGAAGCTGTATTGCCTTCCTGGAAGTCTGTGACTCACTCTGGAGTTGCTATTTGCATGTCATGTCCCAACAACATGACATCCTTTGGTCATCACTAACAGTAACATGTATGCTTGTTTCATACAATATCTGCTCTTTCACCTCTAACATAGTGTGAAAATAACATCACCAGGGCTCTGGCCTGCCCGAGATCAGATATCAAACCTAATGTCACCAAGATCACATACATGATGGACATGTGGCTAGTGATAAATTTGGAGCATCGAACATCCAAACTTGCATCGTTTTCCTCCAGTGGACAATCTGTTATCAAGACGTTCCCCTAATATCATGAAATTGTAAGAGAAAAAAGGGTAATTTTTATATTGAAATCCCAGATGTTTTCAAGATACTATATAAGCAATGGCTGTCCTCTTGTTTTGTAGCTTGGCATGCTGGGCAGCTGCAACTGTTATCCAGAAAACAAAGGGACCTTGTGCTGGGATGGAATAAGGATGGCAAACCTTCCTGATATGTGGGTTAGTTAGTTTGGTATGAAAATTAAATTCTTTCCAGTAAATTCTATGGTCATGACTAACATCTATTAGCTAAATCTATTGAGCATTCTTAGATGAAGGCGTAGTCAATTGATGTTTGCTGAAAATGATCTGCTGTTCTCAATATATCCAGCAGGTGGCATTATTCGAGTTAACCATTAAACCAGATATGTCTATCAATTATGAATAACTATCCACTTTTCTGCCAATGATTTTGTTAACTTGAATGTTAGAGACTGCCACTAACTGCTCATCACTTCTAGACTCATCAGTGCTAAGGTTACAGTACTCTGCAGAGTCAATAGGTCAGCATAAACCTTTTTCGTGTGTATCTGAAACTAAAAAATATGTTTCATAAATCTCTCACCATTCATGTGTACTGCAAAAAGATTGAAAACTTCAAATTGGACCTCAACAATCCTCTCAACACATCTGCCATTTATATAGCATTCAAAGTGCCCTACAAAGTGCTCAGACCAATTTGGTTTGAATGTTGTCCTGTTAGTCACAAAATACACAGGGAGGCTGCTCCATCACCCTTTGGACCTTAGACTAGTGAATGGTTCAGTCGCATGCTACCACTAGTACAGCATTATCTGTTATAAAGGGTTCAACAATGTCACATGTGACAAACATTTAAAAACAACTTCACAAATATTCACAGTTAACTTAACAAATATTGTTCAGCTCAGTGCACATAACTCACATGTGACCAGTCATGTTTTCATGTTGATACATGGACACATCCACGTTTCAGTGAAGTACACAGTACACACTGTCAAATCATCTAATTGTATGTGATCCACAATGTCCCTCATGATGGTAAGCTCCTTGACTAAAAAAAGACAGCACAAAAGTATTGCTTGTAATGCAGTTAGGTTTACATTTTACATCTCTTTCAACTGCTACTGGTGCCTAGTTCTACATTAGAAATCCTATCTTATGTAGGATTTGGTCAGAATCAGTATCCAGGCTAGCTCCACTTCATGCAAGAACGCAAGTAATTTGTTCTGAACAGAACCATTTCCCTACAAATCCCCAGATACCACTTAACAAAAGACTGGCAGATGATATCATGGGACAGCAACACAGGGCACAACCTGTCGCCTTGTGAGTCAAGTGACTCCTTCCATGTACCCGAGTCATGTAAAACTTTGAACATATTCAAAAGTCCAATGATAATATTCAACTTAAACATAGATGATCATTCAGTCTTCATATTTTGTGAGCAAATATACCATCTTACAGTGTTTCCTTATCATTCATAAGACAACTATTCAATAAAATTGGGATTATAATCATAATATGTACAATATGGTGTGAACAAATTAGTCACTTGTAATCAGAAACATTTCAGGTTAAGTACTTGTGAACCTATGGCTTATATCTCTACCTACACGCTAAAGTCAAAGTGTTTTTATGCAACAAAATATCTATGGCACTAATTTGGCAGTATTAATATTGATATACGTTGGTTTGAGAAAGGAAAATGACATCTACGTACGTGAGGTAAGAATGTGAGCAGCAGAATATAAAACAGGTGGCCAAATCCAGTCACTCTACAATAACAAGGTCTCCATGATATTTACATTGCCAGCTCCATGCCATTATCTCCATGTTTTGACCAAAGCAATTCTATTCAAGAACTTAACTGAAAAAAATATGTTACACACCTTATATCTGGAAAGTCACATGTACAAAATCAAATGGCAAGGAATGGCAATATGCAGTATATATAATTTGTTAATCCAAACATCTTTATTCTAATGATCTACAAAGAACAAATAGTAAACATGATGTACTTTGGACCTTCAACTGTCAAACCCTGTTTAGTTCACGCCCCCTCTTTGCTGAATTTGCTTCCCAGGCTACACATATGCCTAATATCCATGTTTTACTTCAGTTATGCCTTGTTCATTCATTATTAGATATCTTTCCACCAAATAGTTGTATTGGGTATTGTACACACAGGTTCTTCATTTCCACATCATGTTTTTTCTGTGTTTTTCACCATGTCTGTCCATAGCAGGTGTGCACGTTTTCTGTGCAAATAAATTACATAATGTATCACCAAATCTGTCTTGATAACCCAACCTCTTTATCCTACAAAACAACTAGCTCGCCTACAGGTAAAAATACCTGGCAAAATTCTACAGACAATGACTGAGACAGGGTCAATCAGGAGAAAACAGATGGTCCTAAGGAACTACACAATGATGTCATTTCAATAACAGTAAGTTACCTGCTATAAATTTGGTTGACAACTCGATTAAAATGCAGTGTCCCTCTGCAAAGTTACACATGGGTTCGGATACAGGCACGTGAATATAATAATTATAATGAAATCTGTAAATTTTCCACGCCCTGCCGCAAATCTGCGTTGTATAAAATTTTGCGAATCAGACGGTCATGTGACCATCCCATTGGTGTAAACATCTAGTTCAAATGCGAGACCGCCTACATCGCAGGTAATTCGTAAACTTTGTACAACCAAAAGATGTGCTTTTGTACAACCAATCATAATATACAGATATTCAAGGAAAGGTGTAGGAAGTCAACGACACAAAATTATTAAATGACTAAGCTAATCCTGCCAATAGGCAGGGGTATGATTTCCTCTTTCGAGACAGGTATCTTTTACTCACGTCACCAAACACAACGATAAACACATTTATCCGACTGCTCGAAGCACTGAAAGGTAAAATATGAGCAAGGACATATATCTGCCGAGAAGTACATGGCTTATCTGGGAAGATGTGGCCGTTTGATAGCGACCTGGCCGGACTTCAAATCAGCCAGCATCACACGTAGACGAAATCGCAGAGGTACTTCTGACAGTACATGATCACATTTCGGTCGACATAAATGGCATTTTAGCGCATTTTTCTGAAATATTACACGCATTTTACTCACCTATTAGTTTCTCTGGCGCCCGATAAATCTATCTACTGGTATCTCTGACTTATAGTGTTCATAATTTGTGCGAAATAAGGTGCGGTTTTCGTTGTCTTCGTCTGCAGTCCGCCATCGACACCGGAAAATGGCCGTCTTCGCTCCCAATATGCATTGCGGAGGATGACATCATCCCTTCAGGTCCGATTACACATGTAGGTGGGCGTGGCCTAGACCATATATCCAAATATTGACATAGGCATTGTTCGTGTTTCTATGTTTTAAAATCAGCACTGCTCTAGTTCTGAAGATTAAAAGATAAAATCTAAGAGTTACAAGAAAAAATTTACCCATAGATATCTGATTCATAAAGATAATATACTTTAGACAAGAAAACCTTAAGTAAAGAAAACCCTGACCAACAAAGCTGATTTTATATTTTCACAATCATAATTTTAAGGACTTTGAGGCCAATGTTTTCTTTAATTCTGCCTGGGTAATTTCCAACATTTCTCACAATAGCAATGGTGGGGGTAAACATTTACTACATTTCATATGAATATCTAATTGTAACTGCTAGGAATTGTTTTTCACAAAAAATATTGCCAAGAAATGATTCACATGAATATCTTTCTCATATTAGATCTAGCAAGGTCCATACAACAAACTGAACTGAACAAAAAAGCACACACACAGCAGGCTTTGGTAAAACCACTCATATTCAAATTTATTCCAAGGAACATAATGCCTACAGTGGGTCTATATTACATTGGCACAATTAAGACTTATCAGAAGAGGAACATTGGATGAGAGCTAATATACACAGGTTAAGGAGAAAGAGGAATTGTGACAGTAACTGTTATAATATCAGGAGGTAAAACTTGACTTGTCTACAAGTGAATCAACATACACACAACATAAATACACTCATTACATTTACTTGCCATGATTTTGTTAACGTTATATAATATCAGAATACACATAAGAATACATAGAGCTGCCAAAATTTATTATATCGAGCAAAAAAGCTAATTAAGAAGTAATATGTATGCTTAGATACAACCACTCAGAAATTATTCCATAATTAATAATACATGAAATTCACACTAATATCCTATCATAGTAGAAATGTGCTTCTAATGTGAGGACCAAATGAGAATAAAATATCCCTTCTTCCCTTTATAAAACTGTTGAACGTGACTTTATAGACTTCAAAACATTGGTAATAGTATACATTTTGTATCGCAATTGATCTCCCCAACACAACATTTTAGTGCTTCTGTTCTATATGGACGACACAGTCAACACTTACTTCTACACAGACTACACCACGCTAAGGACAGGGGATCCTTAGAGTGACATGCAGCATAAGCTGAACTGCATTGTCGTGATTTTCCCCCCCCCAAAATAAGCCA
>NC_049979.1:13518867-13520129 GCF_000003815.2 Branchiostoma floridae | reverse complement strand
GAGCCAGGGCAGCATCCCCACTGCCATCCTGCAGAACAAGTGTGGTGCAGGAGGTACAGTCAACTACATTGTATATCAGTACTTTATCTTCATTGTCAGAGAAAGTGCCACAGAGCAGTTGAGGATGATAAAGAACTAATTTTGCACATAAGTACAATTTATAAAGAAAACTTCATGGAAGGTCAGGTAGGGTGATTTTAGCTCATGCATTTCCTAGTCCTAAACAATAAAACCATTTCACTTTCATTTTCCTATGAGCTTGATGGTTTTTGTTTGGATACTTGATTTGGCAAGTCTCGCCTTTGAATTTTATTCCTGTTCATGGGTATCCACCTGTGTCCCCACAGATCTGATGTTTCTAGTTTGCAGTCCAATACAATGTACTTAGTAATAAATTTCTTCAAAAGAGAGTAACATGCAGGAAGACGAGGTACCCACCCCATGCACCTTGTCCTGCGAGGCCTGACTGCGGGTGACCCTGCGTGCACCTGTACTGGTGACATCAGTGTTCGGCTGACCAATCAGGTCCCTGCTACGGGTTCTTCTCAGACTGCTGACTCCAAGAGCAGCATCACCACCAGTACTAGTAGTGCTGGAACTTGTGGACATCTGCTGTCTGCCTCCTGTGAACATAAGAAAAAACATTAGCACTGGACCCCAACTACAGCTATGATGATGAGAAAAGACAGCTTCGTTGACTTATTTATCAGTTTGTCTTTTACACAAATACATGTACTATAGGCATGAAGATACCATAAAGCACTGGGGGTCTTCTTGTACCTGTGTCAGTGCTGAGACTCTTTAGCATGTCCTTGCTCTTGCTGCGTGTGGCCAGAGTACGGTTTGAACTGGAAGTCTGTGGTAGGTCCATCCGACGCACAATGTATGGACTCTTCTGGCCTGATGGTATATCACTAAACCCTGCAAAACACAGAGCACAGATTTGATAGGATTACAAAGCAATTGTTAACAATGAAAAAAAAGACTTCTCCTATTTGTAGAAATGTAATGTTCCTAATAAGGCCTGCAAAGCTGCAAGGTACACAACATCAACAAAAATGTTTACATACCTTTGCTGACAACTTCTGGCAATCCTTCAAGTTCAAAGTCTTCCTCTTCAACGTGACTTTTGGAGCGTTTGGCAGTGGACTCCAGCTTGGTTGGTGTTGCTAGGCGCTTCCCTGTGTCAGACTTCAATCTGCTGCAGGCTTCTTCTGTTTTAGATGTTGCACTGTCTTCTGCCTCTGGATTTAGTCTGGTGC
>NC_049979.1:13513848-13518367 GCF_000003815.2 Branchiostoma floridae | reverse complement strand
TACATTGATCGAAATAAAGAATGTCAAAAGTCATTCAACAACGTATAAATGATTTTTGGAAACAGTAACTGATTTCCTCTTTCTGGCCTTACAAGTTCTTGCTAAATTTTACCATACTATGTGTACTTCACCTGTACTGCTATGATGACATCAACACCAGCCTGATTTCTCACACATTTCAGATCACCAGTACAATTCACAGACCAAAAATGATCTACTTCTAGATGGAGCAAATTGTTACAAATGGTCTTACAACAAAATAACATCAGCAAGTATCCATCACTGCCTACCTCTTTAGTCAAGTTTTCATTGGCTGCCTCTAGCTCTGTGACATGGCACTGCAGCGATGACAGGTCCTTCTCTAGCTGACGGGCATTTCTCAACGTCAGCTGCAGCTTACCCTGTGGACATGATAACATTCAGGTTTACTGTTTCTCCTGATTGAAAGGTGGTAAAGGCTGATAACGTACACAAGGGGACATTAACCTGCTTAGCTACCATATCAATTTTAATCCCAGGTGGTCTACATGAGTAGTGTCTTGATAAAAATAAGTGTACCCACAAGAGCACTAACTACAACAATTCAATCCGAACAGCCTACCTGCAGGGCCTCCTTGTCCTTCTGCAGCTTGTCTGCAGTCCCCTGCAGTGTCCTGACTGCCTCCTCCCCCTGCTGTACCTTCTGCTCCATGTCTGTCTGCAGAGTCTGCAGACTGGACCTCAGCTGCTCGCTCTCCGTGCGCTCCTCTGCCAGCTGGCCTCGCAGGCTGGCACAAGCCGTCTCCAGCTTCTGCAGCTCCTTGGCAGACTGGGCTGAGGATTCCTCCTCCTTAGCCTGAAGCAGCTCCTTCAATGTCTCATACTCAGACTGGAGACTTTCCATTTCCTTATCCTGAAAATAAAGGTAATTGTAGAGATTAACACAGTTGTCCAAATACGCAATGTAGTTCTTCTAATAAGCCTTAGCACTAAATAGAGCAAGTTGCTAACTTATCATTTTATTCTTATAGTCTAGTTGCTGAAATTGATAACTTAGGTTGGCTACTGAAGCCCAAGAAATTAGCTAATATCAGGACCTTACAAGCAGTCTATTCCTTGGAGGGGTGCTATGCTATGAGAAAAAAGAAACAGTACAAACCTTAAGAGCCAGATCAGCCTTTGTTTTGTCAATATCCTGGTTCAAACTGGTTCTATCCTCCTCTAACTGGTCTATCTTCTCCTGAAGACCACTCTTCTCAGATTGGCTGGCCTCCAAGTCAAGCTGAGGACAGGACAGATTTTGGTAAATACAAGACTATTGTATCGTAGCAAAGTATGTACAGAAGTTGCACTTTCTTATTAACCAACACTTTGTGAGAAATCAGGTGAAACTGTTCTTAATAATCATCTGACAAATCATCTATATTGGTAGAAATAATGCTTGAAGACAGTACCTTGTAGCTCTCAGCAGTCTGCTGTGCCTCCTGTAACTGTCCCATGGTGGATGCCAGCTCCTGGCTGATCAGCTGGTGTTCCTGCTGCACACTCTCCAGTCTGTCCATCAGCTCTCTCTTCTCCTCCCTCACTCCCTTCAGAATCTCACTCATCTCTCCCAGTTCAGTGGTGGCAGACTGCAGCTCAACTTGGACAGTTTCATTCTCCACCTGCAGCTGACTGTACTGATCCTTCAATTCACCAAGAGAATCACTGCTTTGTAGCCTCTCTTGTAAAACTCCTTCCTTCTCTTCTGTTAGATTTGCCAGTTGGACTTCCATTTCTTCAATTTGTTTGTTCAAGTGTTCCTTCTCTGCCTTGAGTTGTGTGCTTTCACCTGTAGCCGACACCAGTTTGCATTCCAGGTCACTCCTGTTCTCCTCTAACTCATTAATTCTTACGGTCAGTTCATCAATTTTTTTGGACAGCCTCTCTTTTTCCTCTTCTAGTGGTCTGATCTGAACTGTGGTTTCAGCAATTGTTGCGCTGAGGTTTTCTTTCTCATTCTCAAGGGATTTGACTTGCTCCTTTAACAGTGAGTTCTGTCCCTGCAGTTCCTCAGAATGATTTATGACTGCCTTCTGCTCCTCCTTCAGTACATTCAGCTCATCAGAAGCTGTGTTGAATTGGTAGTCTAGAGAGGATTTCTCAGCCAGGGCTTCTTTCAACTTGTCCTGCAAATTAGACAGCTCTTCAGACAGCATCTTGTTTTCCTCATCAATCCGTTCCAGGTCCTTTTCAAGAGCTTCCTTTTCTTCTTGAAGAGTGGAAACATCAGTGTCAGTCTGTATCTTGGTTTGAGACTGTGAGCTCAGGGTCTGTGTCAGCTCCTCCTGTGTTGAGAGCAGCTTCTGAGAGAGAGTCTCTCGTGAACCTCGCAACGACTCCAGATCCTGAAGAAGAGTCTCCCTTTCCTCTTTGAGTGCTTCATTCTCAGTCAGGGTCTGCTCAACTTCTGTACCCAGTTCCACTACCTGTGTCTTCAAGTCGTCTCTCTCTTGCTGTAGTTCCTCAAGTTTGCTGTTCACAGCAGCTATCTTGGCAGTTAGACTTTTCACTTCCGATTCGTCTTCCCTGAGCTTGGCCTCATGTTCATGTTGTACGTGGACCATCTCCTTCTCTGCCGTTGCCATGGCGTCAGCCTGCTGCCGCAGCTCTTCCTGCAGGGATGTGATGTGCTCTGCAGCATGGGTCAGCTTCTTCTGCAGGTCTTCCATCTGTGGGGGGAAATAGGGCATTTATTGGATTGGCTGTTCAGCCTGTGGCTATTACAAAAGGCTAGCCCTGCTGACAAAAACAGAGACGATACAAATGGAATACAGAAATTCCCTCATTAAACCTAGGGTAAGTTTTCTAACACTGATGTCTCCACTCTATGGATAAAAATCTTAAATAGCCTGGAAAATCCTAACAGGTATCTGCACTCTATTCAACTGGATTAAGGTCCAACTATATCATCACTGAAGCTGGGAAGGGAAGAAAATGACATGCAAACTGGGAGAAACTGAAACTATTGAAATCAGATGATCAGAATCATTCCATTCACACTAACTCTGTTTGTTTTGAAAGTGATTTAGTCCACTTTTACATACCTGGTGCTGCAACTTTTTCACCACCTCTTCTTGATTTGTGCACTGACTTTGTGACTGCTGCAGCTCAGATTCTAACTCTGCCAGTCTCTGGGTGTGCTCCAACATGGTCCTGTCTGATGAGCTGGTCTGAGGTACAAGACACAAAACACTATTCAAAACACATATCAAGCAACTAATTATTTTTGTCGCTTAGTAAAAATGGCAAATGATAACCTACATTTGATTGAGATGATTGGTAACTTTTGATTTGAACAGGAAAAGTTTTTTGCTTGTGACTTTCTTGTCAGTAAAGCTACTAGAATCTTCTAGCATCTATAATGTCAGCATTGCAGACTTTTACCTGTGCCCCGAGTTGTTCCTGGGCCAGATGTAGGGCCTCCCTCAGACTGGCAGCTGACTCCTGCTCCACCTGTAGAGCATGTTGATGTTCCTCCTCCATCTTCTCACACCTGGACTGCAGCAGCTCCATCTCTGTCTGATGACTGGACTGCAACTGCTCCAGCTCATCCTGAGTGTTCTTCAGCTTTGTTTCTGTCTCAGAGTGCAAGGAGGCACTGCTGAGCTGCAGCTGTTGTAGTTCTTGGGCACTCTGCTCTGCATTGGCAGCCTTCTCAGCTAGGAGGGTTTCTGTGTCTGCCATCTTTGCTTCCATTTCTCGCATCTGCTTTTTCAAGTCATCTTCTGTTGTAGCTGATAATCTGGCAGCTTCTGCAGCTGTTGTCTGAAGCCTGTCAATCTCAGCTTGTAGCTCAGTTATAAGATCATTCTTGTCTGCAAGTTGCTTTTCCCTTTGTGCCATCTCTTCCTTAATGTCCGCAATAGCTGCCCTGCCCTGCTCCTGTACAGCTCTGTGCTGAGCTGCAGCACTTTCCTGCAGTTTTTCAGCTTCCTGTTTTTCACTTTCTAGTCTGGCAACTTCAGCCTTCAGGGTATCGCAATGCTGCCTCTTCTCTGTCAGGTTCTGTGTAACTGTGGCCAGGGTTTGCCTGACACTTTCAATGTCAGCCTGTAGTTCTTGCTTTGCTGCACAGTGCTTTTCTCGTGTTTCTGCCAACTCTGAGTCCCGTGCCTGAATGTCCTCTTCCAGCATAGCTACCTCCATTACTTTCTTTTCAAGGATTGATTGGATGTCATCTCGCTCTTCCTGCATCCGACTAAGCTCGCTGTTCTTCTCTTGAATTGACTGATGAAGACCTTTCTGACTGGATGACATTTCCTCCTCCACTCCTTCCAGCTCTGCTTTAAGATCTTGAATCTGTTTTCCTTGGCTTTTTGTACTCTCTTCCAAGTCACAGATCAGGTTGTCTTTCTCCATCATTGCCTTTGTCATTCCCTCCATCTCTGCCTTCTGTGCCTGCACCTGTGATGTCAGGGACAAGTTTGTGTTTCCAGTTGTTTCCAGCTCACCCTGCAGCTGAGACAGCTCCCTCTGAGCTTCCTCCAAGCTCTTTGTC
>NC_049979.1:13491875-13513718 GCF_000003815.2 Branchiostoma floridae | reverse complement strand
GTGTGGACTTCTGTTCAAGTGCTTCTTTTGTAGCCTTCAGCTCACTCAGTACAGCCTCCTTCTCACTTTTCAAAGCCATGATCCTGGAGTCAGAATTTCTTTGATTGTCCTCTAGGGCCTTGGACAGTTGTGACAGCATATTGCTAATGTCTTTGACATCAGCTTCAGCTCTTTCTAGCTTAATGTTTGCCTCGTCAAGCTGTTCTTGTAGCTGTAGTTTTTCAGCCTCGATGGTGGTAACAGTGTTCTTCAACCTGCCTGCAGTTTCATCCATTTCTATTTGTGTCAAATCCAGTTTCTGACTTAACTCTGACACGTTGGTTTCCAACTGAGATTTCTGCTCTAGGTAACTTGCATTTTCAGCCTTTGCTGTCCCCAGCTCCTGTTGTAGTGTGTCACACCGAGAGGACAATTCTTGACAATGTTGTTCCAGTTGGGCCTTGGCTGTTGCTTGCTGTTCAAACTGCTGTGTCATGCCATCAAGGTCACTTTGTTGGTTGTCAAGGTCAAACTGTGCTTTATTGAGTTCAGCCGTCAGAGAGTCTCTCTCCTCTTCAACTTTTGTGAGTGATGCTTGAAAATCCTCAATCTTCCCAGCTGACTTGGTCTCTGTTTCTTTGGTGCTCTGAAGAAGGCTGGCTATCTGTTCTTCCAGGGACTGCAGCTTCTTTTCCCGTTCCTCTCCTGTGGCCTCCAGCTTGTCCACATCATCAGCAAGTTTGGTACACTCTCCTGTCTTGTCATCTACCATATGCTGCAGTTGCTCTACTTGTGTTTCTAGAGATTTGATCATGGTCTCCTTGTCCTCCATGTCCATCTGTGTCAGCTGTAGCTGTGAGTGCAGACTGCCCAGCTCCCGACTCTGCTCCTCCTGTTTCTGTGCCAGCTCTTCCCTCAGACTCTGGGTCAAGGTTTGGAGAGACTCTGTCTGATCTTGTAGCTCTGCTATTGTCACATCTTTTCCCTCCGCTTCCTTCTCTAACTCTGACAGCCTGCTCTGAAGATTTTCGCTTTGCAGTTGACTCTCTGAAAGCTTGTCAGAAGCTGTTTCCAAGTCAGCCCTCAGCTTCTGTAAAGTCTCATTTTGTTGGTTTAGTTGGGAGGTCAGAGACTCCATCAGTTCTCCACCTGACTGCAGCTCCAGTTTGGCAGATGCCAGCTCATCTCCCATCTTCTGGGCTTCAGCTTTCAGGTTTTCCAGCTCCTCTTCCTTGGAATGGAGTTGGGACTTGTTGTTCTGCATAGCCAAGCTTGCCTGCTCTAACTGGTCATTAGCATCTCTCAGTTTCTCTTCTTTGCATTCAGATTCCTGTCGGAGGGAATCAGCATCCTTCTGTGCTGCCTGCAACTCTTTTTCCAAGATTTCCATCTCTTCTTGCCTGGCTTGGATTTCAGACTTGCTATTCTCTACAGACATGTTGGCACATTCCAGTTGGTCCTCTGTAGCTCTCAGTTTCTCCTCCTTATCCTGAAGAACCTGCTTCAAGGTATCAACATCTTTCTGGGCAGTCTCGAATTCCACCTCTAACTGTGCAATATTTGCATCCTTCTCCATCACATGACTCTGGGCAGTTGCCATGGCAGCCTGAGCCTTCTCCAGCTGTGTCTGCAGTTCCTCCTGCTGCTCCCTCTGGTCGTCCACATCCATCTGCAGCACCTCCATCTTCCCCTGCAGCATCTGTTTCTCATCAATGGCTTCTTGTAGCTCAGACTTCAAAGATGTCAGTTGATGATCCTTGGCTTCAACTGCTGCCTTCTGAGTCTCACATTCCTGTGACAAGCTACTGACCTCTTGCTGCAGCTCGGTAACCTTTTGTTGCAGTTCCTCTGTCATCCTTGCAGCAGCGGACTCCGCATCTTGCAGCTGTGCCCTTGCAGCCTCTAACTGTAGGTCCTTGGATTTCACTGCCTCCTCTTGACTTTCCAGTTGACCCCTCAGCTTGGCTGTCTCGTTTTCAACTTGATTGATCTGGTTTTGTAGTTCCTTAGTCATTTTGTCGGCTGATACTTCAGTGTCTTGTAGCTTCTTCTCAATTTCCGCCAGCTGTGCCTGTGCAGATGAGTGCAGCTGGGTAACCTGCAGGTGCTTCTCATCCAGCTGGTCCAGCTGTTGCTGCAGGTGTTTGCTGTTTGCCTTCTCTTGATCTAGCTGAGATGACACTTCACATAGCTCTTTGCTGATACTGCTCTGCTCTTCTTGGGCTGCTTGGATCTGCAGGTCTTTCTTTTCTAAGATTTCCTGCTTGCTGTCCAGTTTAACAGCCAGCTCTGACAACTCCTTATTCAGCTGTGCCACCTGTTCTTCCAAATCTTTTCTGGTCTTGTCAGCATCAGCCTCCATCTCCTGTAGTCTGATCTCAGCTTTCTGCAGCTCCTCCTGTTTGGCACTATACTGGAGAGTCAGCTGTTGTTGCTGTGCTGTCAGGTCATCATGCTGTCCCCAAAGCTGTGCAAGGCTATCCTGTTTTTCCTCCAACTGCTGCATCACCAATGCAACCTGCTGGGTGGAGCTGCCCAGCTCTTCCTTCACCTTCTGGAGCTGTGCATCTCGTTCTGTCAGAAGCTGCTCACTGTGCCCAAGTTTGGCTTCCAGGTTAGCTTGGGTCTCCTTAAACTCTGTCTTGACAATTGTAAGAGCCTCTTCTTTGTCCTGCAAAGTTTGCTTGAGAGAAGCCAATTCCTTTTGGACCTCCCTACACACAAAAAGAGAACAAAGATATGTTCATATTGTAACAGCTTCCACTTGAATCAGTTAATCAACATATCAATGCAGATAAAAGTACTGAAGAATAGTACAGAGTCTTACTGGAGCTTCTCCTGCCCAGTCTTGAGTTCTGTCTCTGCTGACTCCGAACGGTGACGGTACTTAGTAGTCTCCTCCTCAGACTTCTGAAGTGTGTCCAGCAGGTCACTGGCCTCCTTAGCCTTGTTGTCAGCCAGCTCACAGGCCTTCTTATAGTCAGTCTGGTGGACAGCAAAATGGGCACATTTATATCTTCACATGAAATGGCAGCAAGTTGGTCTGACCTCAATAGAGGCAACTTACTCGTTATATTCCTACTATTACGTTGATAGAGAGGTGTAAAAAGGTGCTTACCTGCAATGTAGTATTTTCTTTCTCCAGTCCGTCTGTTGTGGCCCTGAGCTGTGCAGTCTGCAGCTCCACAGAGTTGTAGGCTTTCTTCACCTCCTCCTCTAGATCTGACACTCTGGCCTCAACCACACCCTTCTCCTGACGGACAGTGTCAATCTCAGAATGCAGCTGGTTGGTCTCATCCTGAAGACAAGCAGAGATTCAGAGTTACAAAATGTCAAAGACTGAAAATTTCCATTAAGTAAGAAACAGTCTCAAGTTAACATAATGCAGACAAGTAATCTAAAATGGTTGGTAAACTATTCTGTTAGAGAAACACAAATCACACCTGAGCCTGCTTGAGTTTATTCTCCATATCTGTTAGCCTCTCCTCTGCCTTTTGTAAGTCCTGTAGCCTATCATCCAGGCTTTTCTGCAGGCCAGACATATCCTCAGCCTTCTTGGCCAGCTCTTGTTCTTTTGTTTTCTGTGCCTGGAATAAAACAAATAAATTATTGACATTTCTTCTAACTCACTCAACAAGGCAAAGATGCATACCTAGTGATAAAGAATAGAAACCCACACCCTGATAAACTCTACATTGCTCAGTGATTCCTACCTCCTGTGCCCTGGCCTCCATCTCCTTGCCACGTGCCTCCAGCTGGGCAATGCTGTTCTGTAGCTCCTTCTTGTCCTTCTCCAGTTGTGCAGTTTTCTGTTCAGTCTCCTGCTTCTGGTCCCTCACCTGGTCCTTCAGCTGGCGGGTCTCATCCTGCAGCTCATTCTTGGTGTTCTGGGAGAGAAAGGCAGACGAGTCATAGGGGGCCTTACTTCATAATTCTGATTCCATGGATTCATCTTCTTCAAGTTCAAACCGTTTATCTTTTGACATGTCTAAAAGAAAGGAAGCTTCCTTTAAAATTCAAGATCACTCAAGTAAATGGCTTCTAGATTCTAGATTAATACAAAAAACACAGCATAGCCTAAGAAAAGAAACACAGTTTAAACTACTAAAATGTTGAACATTGTAAGCGTGAGGTTTGTCTGCTTACCTGTAGGTTCTTGAGGTCTGTCTTGAGCTGCTGGTGTTCCCTCTGTAGGGCTGACAACTCAGCACTGCTCTCCTTACTCTTCTTGAGCTGCTCCTGCAGGTTGGACAGGTCACAGTCCTTCTTCTCCAGCTGACAGCTGAGTTTGTCTCGCTCTGTTGTCAGGGTCTGCAGCTGTTTCTTAGTCTCTGCAGTTAGGTTCTCCTGGTGAGTTGCCTTGTTCTCTGTGTTCTGGGATATTGAAACATGTCTGGTTAAGAACCTTTCTTTTCATTCTTACTTCCCATAAATCTTTTCAAGTATGAAAACAGACAAAAGAATGTTTCCTTGTAGAGTACCCTAAATGAATGGTTCAACTTCGTCATTTTCTTTTAACCTGAACCAATCTGGGCTTACTACACGTAGTATGCACATGCAACTTATCAGTTGGAGAGGATTGGAAATAAAAGAACAAGTTGACACTAAGTGTTGTGTAAGCTCTACATGTCTGTTGTTATTTTCTTTCTAACAAAAGCACGCAAACAAACCAGTAATTTCTGTTTGAGTTCCTGGATGTGTTTCTCCTGCCTTGCACTCTCGTCTGCCTTGTTGGTGAGCGAGTCTCGTTCCCTGGTCATCTCCTGGAGCTGTTTCTTTATCTCTGTCATAGACGTCTCCTTAGACTTTATGTTCTGCTCAGCACACTGTAAGGGATTCAACAGTAACAAGCTCTTAAACATTGAGATATTTTTAGAATCCCGCTAGGCTGTGGTAGAGTTTACTGGGGTTTTACACAGTTTTAGCTGTTGTATGCCTTTCTCTTTCCATGAAGATGTATTTCCTTACCTGAAGTACAAATGATGTATACTATGTGATCATTAGATGGTCTTTGGATGTGTCATGATGAAGAATAGTATACATGATCCTGTTTTCTGTTAGATATGACAAGAGCATTTTGATACTATGATCAGTTCCACAGAAGGCAAACCTGTAGTTTCTGTTGCAGCTCTAGGAGTTGTTTCTCCAGTTTGCCCTTTTCCCTGTCTACGCCCTCAGCTTCTGCCTGCACCTTGTTTCTCTCATTCTGGGCCTGTTGGATCTCCTGCTGGAGTTTGTTCCTGGTCTCCTGATGCTGTTTGTCCATGGAGGCAAGCATCTGAGCCTGTTGCGCTATCTGGAAAAATGTATGGAAATATAATTATACCAAAAGATTTTTCTTCATCCTTTCAAACTGGGCAATAGATCAGAAACATTAGACCACAAGTTTTAATCCGAAAAATTTAAAAACAAATATCACAAATCATATATATCTTGCACAGTATGTTCAGTTCATTTCCTTGCCCAATACAATGAAACAAAACTTTGGTATTCTGGACAAAGCACAAATTCTGACAGTTTTCCATAATCCCAGTCCCTGCACTATTGCTATTGGAAAGCCTACCTCAGCGTTGAGCTCCCGTTCCCTTTCCTTGAGGCGCTGCTCGTGTGACTGGCGAGCAGACTCAGCATTGTGGCGCTGACACTCCAGCTCCTGGCCTAGAGACTTCAGCTTCTTCTCAAGCTCAGCAATCTGAGGAGTTAATGAGCTTTGTTAGCAGATATCAGACGGTATTTCTGGACGAAGGTATGGGACAGATGTTCTTCCTTCTTAGTATTCAGTCAGTATATATGTCAAGTTCAACCCGTATAATCCACAGCTTTGAGACTTTACACTACATCAAACACAAAGTCTGCATACAATCAAATCGGCTTTTAAAACTTTAAAACTGTGGCTCAGATTATTACATCTTTAAACTTTTTTCTAGCCATGAAAATAGAGTCAGCAGTACAAACATGCATCATACCTTTGCCTGACCCTGCTCTACTTGGTTCTTTGTCTTGCTGGCCTCGTCCTGCATCTTGGAGACAGTTTTGTCCCTGTCCTGCAGGGTAGATGTCAGCTTCTGCACCTGCTCCTGAGCCTCCTTCACCAGCGCCACCTGCCGCTGCAGTTCTGTTTCCTTCCCCTGCAGCTGCAGCTCAAACTGGGATAGCTGTGTCTTCAGGTCTGAGGAGAAGAGATCACAACATGAAGATATGTACAGTACATGCACTTCAGTTTCTATGCTGTTACACTTACAACACTCTACGGGTGCCAACATACACCAAATTGAAATCCTTATAATGGTAATACACAGTACTACTGAATGATTTCCATTTCATGCCAGCAGAGAACCTTTGTTCATCAGATCTTACTACCTTTTATTATTTCGAAGAAGTTTGTGTAAAAAGGAAAAGAAATTATAAAATGTCTGATTGTATGCTGTAGAAAAATTTCATAAGAGGCATCTGCCATTTACATTTCCATAAAGCAAGTATCTTGGGCAAAAACAATTTGTTTTTCCTTTTGGAAAGGAAGTCCTCCTACCTTCTGTCTGTTTCTTGGAGTCCTGCAGCAGACCCTGCAGCCTGACCAGCTCAGTGTTATCCATCTGTGCAGCAGGTGGGGGAGGGGGAGTACCAAAGGGGTCTCGTAACTGTTGGGTCTGAGACCTGGTACGAGGGGTGCTGACTGGGGCAGCAGGGGAACCAAGGGACACGAGGTCAAAGGAAACAGCCACATTTGACTTTGCTGGGGTGACAGGAGAGGATGCGGCCTGTTTCTCATTCAGCTGGAAACAAAGGAGAGCCCACTGTCAGCACAAACTTCATAAAGATCATACACAGAGATGTGCACATCCTTAATCAAATCAATTTTTCTTCAAATCTCTTTTCTCAATGGAAAAGGGACACAACTTTTTATTACCTTCTGTTTAAGGTGCTTAAGTTCAGTGTTAACCCTGTTGAATTCAGCTGCATCCCTGTCCCGCTGACTCTCGAGGTCAGTTATCTTCTTCTTCAGGTGAGAGCTTTCATCATCACTGCTGCTCCCGCTCCCATCTGTGATGAATCAAGACATTCACAAATCCAGTTTAACATTTGTTGGTCTCTTAAACTTTGCATCAGTCTCATTCTTGCACACTTAAAAATTCAATGTACCTTCTAAAAGAAGATAGCATTGTACATATAGCTACAGTGTTCTCGCCAGGCCTTTTCAGCATAGCGGGCCCCGTATGCTGTGATTTGGATCCCCTACATCAGGATTTGGGCCTCTACACTGTCTTTCAACCAGCATATAGGGCTTTTTGGTTGTTTTTTAAGAGTTTGGTTGTTTGTAACAAACTTTTAAAATAAGTTAGCTTTATTGCACTAAATTTCAACAAAAATAGTGTTTCTAAAGTTATAGATATTAAAATTTTTATGGGGAGGATTCCCCCAGACCCCTACAATGCTCACCCCTGCATCTTCTTCTTCTTTCGGTTAGGCTGCCAACCTCATCTTTTTGAGGATTCTGCAGCCGTGGCAACATGGAGAGGTTCACTGCGCAGACTGAGGGGGGATTATATTTTGGATTTAAACATAGACAAGGATGGTGATAGCGCCACCTCCGCTGGGAGGCCGTTCCAGTCTCTAGTTGTACGTGGGAAGAAGGCATTTTGCCTATATTGGGTTCTACTAGTCGGTACCTTGTATGCTGCGGGATGGGTCGATCTCGAACTTCTAGCTTGTGGAGCGGGACTCGTTTTGCAGTTAATAGCCAGATCCCCTGAGTGGTATTTATAAAAAGTGACCAATCTGGCCCTCCGTCGTCTCTCCTGGAGTGTTGGCCACTCAAGGTCGTGAAGCATTTCGCTGACACTGGAGGACCGTCGATACCTGTTTGACACCCACCGGGCAGCCCTACGCTGGACCGCTTCGAGCTTCGCTATATCCTTTGCTGTATAGGGGTCCCAAACGGGACTAGCAAATTCTAGTAATGGTCGGACTAATGTAACATAAGCAAGGTTTTTTATCTTTTTGGATCCTACCTTTATGTTTCTTCTCAGAAAACCTAGGGTTCTGCTGGCCTTGTTGGTGATGTTTGCGATGTGCGTACACCAAGTGAGATTGTAGGTAATTGTCACTCCTAGATACTTGGCTTCCTTGGTTGAGACAAGAGTGTGACCATGAAGTTTGTAGTTCATTGTTTGGGGGACCCTCTTCCTTGTAATATGGAGTGCTTGGCACTTGTCTGGATGGAAACTCATCATCCAGGTTTGCTCCCACTCAGCAAGACGATCCAAGTCTTCTTGAAGTACTTCCTGATCCCTAGTCGAGCTGATAGTTTTGTGTGCCAAGGTGTCGTCTGCAAACAGACGAGCAATAGACGACAAACTGGTAGGGAGGTCGTTTATATATAACAGAAACAGGGTGGGGCCTAGAACAGATCCCTGCGGCACTCCTGAATCCACTGGTACAAAACTTGAAATTGAGCCTTCCACTACTACCGCTTGCCGGCGGTCGGTGAGGAAGCTCTGGATCCAGGTCTGCAGCGACCCTGTGATGCCGTAGTAGTTTAACTTATGGATGAGTAGGGAGTGGCAAACTTTGTCAAATGCCTTGCTAAAATCCATTATCAGGGCATCTGTTTGTCTCCCCTGTTCAAGGTCAACAGACAAGTCATCCACAAGTCCGAGTAACTGGCTTTCACAGGAATGGCGGCGTCTGAACCCATGCTGCTCTTTACATATGATTTCATTTTCTTCTACATAAGACATAATCGTACTAGTAACAATATGCTCCATTATCTTACATGGAATACTGGTAAGGGAAATTGGCCTGTAATTCTCAGGACGATAGCGTTCCCCTTTCTTATAGACTGGGGTAACATTTGCTGTTCTCCAATCTCGTGGTACGACACCCGACTCGAGTGAAGACTGAAAAAGGAGAGTGAGTGCTGGTGCTAGCTCGACTGCCAATTCTTTCAGCAACCTAGGACTGATGCCGTCGGGACCAGGAGCCTTTTTGGGGTCCAGGTTTTGCATCAGTTTTAGCACTCCGGGCTCAGAGATGTTTATCGAGCTACATGTTGGTGCATTTGGTTGCTGAAAGAGGTTGGTTCTATTCTGAAATTCTGATACAGTGAAAGTGACCTTTTGGCTGAAGGCACTTTGAAACTGTTTGTTAAGTGCTTCTGCACGGTCCACGGCTTCTGTAACAAGTTTGCCCTCTACTTTCAAGGGGGCAACACTTGCAGCCTCGGTCCGCTGCGACTTGATATAAGTCCAAAACCTCTTCATGTTAGCCCCAGGGACTGCATGAGGGTCATCTTGGTTAGTAAACAAACTTTCAGTGTATGACCAGTAGGCTCGGCGTAGCCGACGCTGGATTGTATGTTTGAGGGCTTTCATTTGTTCACGTACCTTAGTGTTACCAGTCTTTTTCCATCGTTTGTATAGTCTGTCCCTACGACGGATTAGGCGAGAAGTAGTATGGGAGAAGTAGTATGGTCTACCCACGGTTTGCATTGTTTACCACATGGCTTTGCTGGACTAAGAATCTATGCTGTGAAAAAATCCTGGTGAAAACACTGATAGTTAAGCATCCAAACATACATGTAGTATTTTTCAACCCTTAGACTTATGCAATCAGATTTTATGGTAAGTTCCTTCCAACTTACGCCTCCTACTCCCCGTGTACTCCTGACTCCTCCCACGCTCCAGCTCAAACTGCAGCTTTTTAATCTCCTGCTGCAGGTTCTTGATTTTCTCTGTCTTCCCTTCTAACTCCTGACGCTGGTGGTTAGATGCCTCCTGTTGGTAGATAACAGGTACCGGTATATTCAGTATGGCGTAGCTATGTGAGGAAAACACTGTGCATTTTATATTTCTGCTTAGGCCACAGCAAGTAAATTTTATGGATGACATCAGCACGCGCATTAATTTTCGCCTGATTTCAGAAAAAAAAAACAAGAATTTTTTTTCTTCTGCGGGGATGGTCAACATGACGATAAAGTACCAAAATGAGCAAATATATTGTGTTGATGCCTAATAATTGTACTTGTAGAAGTGACACTTCCGAGGTACCCAGGACTGTAGTTGCAGAAATGAAACTTAATGGATAGTTGTAAAAGTGACACCAATATGGAAGCTATGAGTGTGGTTACCAACTTTGTTGGTGATGCCAGTCTACTAGTCACTAGTGTCACTTTTACCACACCAGTACATGTCTTAAATACAGTAATGAATGCCTTGTTGGCTCTAATACCATGTTTGTACCTTTAATTCTTTTTACAACAGTCATCACAACTTTATGGTACCTATTTTTGAAAATGTAGCCATCTTGTTTTTTTCACCCATCTTGACTTGTTTTTTTTCCGCCCTATCGCACTATTTTTGCAGTCTGCAGAGGATGTCATCCATAAAAATTACTTGCTGTGGCCTTATATAAATAAATGGCTGAGCAGCTATTACCAAGATTGTCATATATACAATACAGTGGATTCCAATTATTCGTATTACGCCTTTTTGGATAATTCGGGTAATTGGATAGAATTACGAAATCCCAAAACATTTGCCATTCATTCTATTGTTTAGAACATCGCAGAATTGGATAACCCACGGTCTCAAACTTCGGGTTTTTGGATAGAATTACGTCAGGCCACACAAATTAAAAATGGGAAAATATGCCCTAAAACTCACAAAATGAGTCCAAAGGTAACTAGTAAATGTATGAGTTATTGTATAAAGGTGTAAAGCCATGCAAAGGACCGTAAGAAAGTTACATTCCACAGAAAATCTAGCCGATAGCACTAGATCGTGCGTGCGAACATTTGGAGTTAGGCGCCATTTTGTTAGGTTGCCGCAAGGTATGATGGGCGAAGGTCATGGGAACGTCAACACGCTTTTGAGTTCATATTTCCCCTTCAGACAACGTCTAAACTTGGTTTACCCTACAAAAATGTGTTTTTTCATATCCACTGTCTCATTAATTGAGCTGATTTCGGCTGCGCTGCGTAGATTTACAACAACGCACGTAATGCAACGGGTGTGATTTCGCAATGACCTATCTTGCGCATTGAATGGCGGGATATCTCAACCCACGCGCCACCATTTTAAATGTTTTGAACGTGAATTTTTTCCGTCTTCCACCGCGAAAAACGGAAATTTCAGAGTAATTTGTGGACACAAGTTGTAGACAAGAAGGTGAAGAGTTTATCACTCTCCAATACCGTTGTTTTAACTTAAAATTATGAAAGTAACGTCATATTCTCCGGCATACGAGCGGAGCCATGTTCGTCTTTGTTTTGGTATGCCGCCAAATTGCCGATGCACGGCTGTGCGAGTCAAGCGTACTTTTTCACATGTGCATTTAGCCACTGATTTGAACTCTTTATTAGATCAAGCATCTCACAGAAATCGCACAGTATCGGAACATATGATTAAAGTTTTGTAAACGGAGTTCCGTATCGTTAGAGTGGTAACCTCTATGAGCGTCTGTGTGTTATGTTTGCGTATTGGTTTTCAAAACTACACCCCTCCCCAACCAATGCCGCTAAAGCTGGTCATATAGCCAACTTCGGACTCTAGAATAGGCCGGATAATTGGATAAAATGCCCAGACAAATAGGCGATACAATAAAGCGGATTCCACTGTATTTCAAATAGGAGTACAGAAAAAATAGACCATGAGTCAGACCTGTAGCTGTGAGTTTTCAGCCTGTAGTTTCTCAGCACGATGCTGAGCCTTGGCAAGTTCCTGTTCCACCCGCTCCAGGTCCCCCTTCAGCTGGTGGTTCCTGCCAGTCTCTGTGTCCAGGGAAGCCTTGGCGTGGGACAACTGGCCTTCCATACAGGACACCAGGGATTCTTTTGTCTGCAGGTCATGTTGAATCTTCTCTCGCTTCTTCTGCAGGTCCTCACAGGACTCAACAAGTGTCTGGTTCTCTCGTTTCATAAGGGTAACCTGGAAAGACATGAATCAGTATGGATAGTGCTGGACAACAAGGTCAAGTTGGTTATATTTTTATATGGGGAAAGGTGAGCAGTACTGAGACATGATTATCTGGTCAGTAAGAATGATGTTTCAAGAAGTAATGTAGATAGTATAACCTTAGACAGTATCCTAATTTAACACAGTATACTAATCAAATAAAACTAGTATGTCCAGATCTCATTTCAGCTAAGATTAGTAAGAATAGGACTTCTATAGGTCAGACAACCATTACTGGTATTGTCTGTAACAAAGAAAAGAAGGGACTGGTTGTGTTTCTCACCTTATTTTTCTCCTCTTCAAAGTTGCGTTTTGTCTTCTGCAGCGTCTGCTCCAGGCTGTCCATTTGGAACTGGCGCTGTTTCTGCTCCTTCTTCAGCTTCTCCAGGTTTGTCTCTATCTCATTGACCTTCTGGAGAGCCCGGGTGGGCAATCCATCCTTCCACTCCTGAGCTGCCCAGCTCATGGCTACTACACCTGGAAATAATTTCTGTTAATTTAACAGACAAAATTGTAACAATATTTTCATACATCAATCAATTTCTCATGCAACCCACACGAATCAAGTCATGCTGATATCTTGGTAGGAAATGTGTCTACATAATCTTATTATTATTCATAGATTATAGCAGTTCAGATAACAGGAGTTATGGAGATAACCTCTTTGACTTCGGCAAGGTGGTACTGGGGACCTTATATTTGTCTTCTGTCATGAATAATTCAGCATAGAGTAGCATCTCCATCAATTCATGCACTGTTTACACCAAACTACAGCTGCATGTGTAAATACTATAATCAAGAACTTCGACCTATCTTTAATATCAAACATTTACGTCCATGAAATTTTGTACCCATGATAGTAGACAACTAAATTTGAACGATAAATCATAAACATGAGATCGTTACAGTAGACCTCAAAGATTCAAGG
This sequence comes from Branchiostoma floridae, assembly GCF_000003815.2. Lineage (NCBI taxonomy): Eukaryota > Metazoa > Chordata > Leptocardii > Amphioxiformes > Branchiostomatidae > Branchiostoma > Branchiostoma floridae. Next base: position 13,500,860 of record NC_049979.1, on the reverse strand, counting down.
TAAAGATTTTTTTTTTTTTTGGTGGGAAACGCAAACGTTCAAGTTATCAATTTGCTGACGGAGTATATGCTACCAAAAAGGCGATTCAAAAGTCCTTACCTTCAGACCGTCTTCTAGAGGAGTATGTTCGTATCGCAGAGGCTTTTGTTTTACTTTAAACGTCCGAATTCAAACTAAAATGCCCGTAGTTTGTTGTCATTGTTCAAGACGACAAACCGATGCCGTTTTTCATGGCTTCAAAACCTGAGACATTCATACTACACGCTGATTGGTTAGCGGTCCAGAGCATGACGGGATGGGGTCACAACTTGAATGGCGTGTGCGACCCCGGAACGCACAGAAACGCACTACATATCGAGGGGGTTTAAATGATATTATGTACTTCACATACCATGAAAGACGATGGCGCTAAGAAATAGCGAGAGTTATATGATGAAATTATTTGTATTGGTTGCCTAAATCGATATATGATGCTCTCTGTTTCATTATTTCCTTGTTTCATTTAAGTTTGGCCTCGTGTCGGTTTCCACGTTCTGATGCGATGGGTGAGTACATTTCTGAAATTCCATCCATCTGATATCATCAAATCGTCTGACAACTCATTCCATTTACACGGAATATTTGTTCACCCGCGGGCTTTTCTTGGCAAGATTTAGCAGACAAGCTACTGGGTCAGACCCGGACACCGTACTAACTGCGGCTTTGTGGACTTGAACCTCACTGTTTGCCGAGAAAAGTGGGCCCAACTCTTGGTGACCCCGGGGGCAAGGAAGCGTGGAAGAGTCCGCCGTTTTTGTTGTCGTTCCGGCTCCCATATTTACTCAACGGACCAGCTTGGGATCCACGGGTTCTGACGCAGATCTCAAGGATTTCATACGGAATCATACAGGATATCCTGCACGGTGTGTGGGGAGAGTTATCCAGTGAATGTTGGCGCGGGTTTGAGGGGTGCGTGCGACCCAGGCTGACAGGTAGGTCGGCGTGAGTCTATGTCTCCCATCTGGTCTCCCCTTCTGTTCTGCCCGATCTGCACGCAACCACTTGCTATTGTTTGTTAAACAGGGGAAGCTCTTTAGATGGGCCATTATTGCATCTCAGGCCATTCTTCCTGTCGCCGATAAATGTAAAAGGTTGGGTTGTATCGCAATTATGACCAGTCATAGGTTGTGTCGTGTCTAAAGTGGATAGAAGTGGGGGGAGGGGGGCACTAGGCAAGGTAAGTGGTCCTAAGTGAGCGGTGGACATACCACCTGTCAGGAAAATTATGTCCCCAAGGCGAGGAGGTCGTGATTCAGCTCGGTTGTAGTGTTGTTTGCGGCATGTGATGATACCCATCGAGTGTTCTTCAGTACCAGTCGTTTTTGTTTACATCTAGTTATGGACCTCGCATTGAAATGACCATAAAGACTTACAAGGAAGTCCTGAAATAGTAGATCAATCTAAGTTTAAAAAGCAGGTTATATAAACAAAGACATAAGTAAATCCTCTTCATCGATTTGTATGGGTGTACTATCTTGTGGTCATTTTGAGAAGCATTATTCAACTAAGACTAACTCTGAACTCAATGCTATGCTAACAATTTGAACTGTTGTGTTTTTCTGTTCTCCTAACTTACCAGTATATGATTATGAGATCATAGCTTAAGAATATTGGAAAAAAGGTACAACAAATTTGAACAATTTCAGATCAAACACTGTCACACTGACTCACAGTTCATACTGTTTCAGCCAGGGTTGTTGTTTTTGTGTTGCAGGAGAGTATTGAAGCAGGACATCCTCATTCATTGGCAAATGCTTAGTTTAAAAATGTAGGGTATAATTCATGCATCCCTTTGAGAACATAGAAAAGGCCATAAGTATTTATACAACACAATTCAACATTGCAAATCACGTAGAAACAGCCCAAATTACCACTCTGACTCATGGATACCTCACTGTCAATTTGTTTTGAGGTCCATGCAGTTTTATCTGGTAAGCTGATACTAGTGGTACAGCCAAAACATGACACTGGGCTTTCCCCAAGTGAAAATACGAGTTGCTAGTGGCATGGAGACCACAAGTCTGTCCAAAGTATTCAGCATCACTTGCATGGCTAGATGACTAGCATGTTTCCATGTCAATGACCTCAGCAAGTGGCTGTTTTTAAAGGAGTCAGTGGTATTTCACACTCCATTAAGATTTGCTTAAAAACACCCTCATCATGAACATCATTTACAGGTCCAATAAGTCCTGGAAATGAGGCGTGTCTGTAACAATCGTCTTGCTGCAATCATCCCCACATTAACCTTTTGACATATTGGTCCATTTTGTGTTCCTTTTCCGAGAGACATACTCATGCAGCTTGTGTCATTTCTTGTTCAGACAAATGCCAATACCAGTAAATTTTTTTTGGTACATATTAGTGAATTTTCTTCTTCTTTATCCTCAGGTAGACGACCTTCCCACAATGTCTCAAGCTTGCATACAGAGAAGAAAAAACAGGTAGCGGAGTATTGAGGAAGTGTTGCTAAAGCAACAATGCCATTTGGACTGAAGTTAAAGAAGACCAAGCGATACAATGTCCACACGAAGAACTCGTTCGTGATCCCAGTACAGTTGCTGGATAACACAGTGATAGAATGTACCATCACCACAGAGAGCACCGGTCGCCACTGTTTGGAGGCAGTTGGACAGAGATTAGAGTTACAAGAGGTGAGTATTTCATAAAATACAGCCAGTAGTTATGACAATACACCATCCTGCTTTTGCCTTTGAAGTTTAATTTTGAGGGCAGAGTGGAGGTTGAGCAGGGCATGTATTGCCCTGTTGTCATCCTGCCCCCACCCCATGCTATGGCACAATAAAAGACGTGTCTGGTGCTACATGCTCTGCAACTGCAAGTATGCATTTTGTTACATGTGATCTGTGACTTTGAATGCCCTGTAGTTTTCTTTCATGGTTTGACTCACAGTGATCTGGTCGAGTTCTAACTTGTAAGCCTGTCAGAAACCATGTCTGTACCGTGTACGTGAGTAAACTATCCTTTGAGTTTGGTCACCAACTATGGTAAGCTCTCCAGCCTGGTACAGGTGGTTCTTTTCACTGACAGGTAGAGTGACTGCTTCATCTGGGCAATAATTTAACTTGGACAGACTGTTGATATTCTAATCACCTCCCTCCCAGGAGAGAATCAAATGGGGCCTAAGGAGTTCAAGATGGCTTAGGAGTGGGGGTGGTGGGGTGACTTTGATTGTTTGGATGCATTAGACTTCATATTACCAACAACAGAAGAGTATGATATACCAGTAGTCTCCCTCTATTGTATACTTGTAGTACAAAAAGATAAAATTTCCACACATAATGTGAATGTGGATTGATTTATACAGAGGGACATACATAGAAACCTTTAATGTATGAGCTTTGTCAAACCAAGGAGGTTGTTTTTTAATCTCTTTGGTCAGACATTGTCCCACCCAGGGGCTAGGAAAAGGTATACAGACATCGTCATATGGATATCATGGGCTAAAATTCCTCTCCATGTCCACCACTTGAACTCGTGTAACAAATATGCCGAATGTGCTGTGGTAAGCCACAGCTTGGGATTCCTCTGTTAGATATGTGTATCACTCCACCAGGCCTATCCCAGTACTAGTATTTCAAGTTGCTTGATGCAGACACGCAGATTGAATGAATGAAATATTGGTTAATTGTACTTGAACATATGAGGAAATTGTTGTGTCTATATTTGACTCGTTTCTCTTGCCTGGAAGCTTTTCCTTGGGGTGAGATGTTTCCCTGTGACCCATACCAATTCTGGAAAAGGGAATGATCCTTTGGGAAGCCTCTGAATAGTTGGGAATATCTTTTTGATGTCCACAGAGAGCATGTTATTATGCAGATGATAACAGGAACTGATCACATTTGTTATAATGAAAAGTCCATCCATATCAGTCCATTGAATGTAATCAAAGATACTGATAATCCATCACTTGAGAATGCTGTCAACAGGTCATTCTTCAATGTTCAATTTCTACATTCCTTTGCCTTCTGGGCATATGGAATCCATAGTACATGTGAAATGCTGGTGTACATGATGTGTAATTTTGTTATACAACACTGTTGTCCTCCCCTTCCCTGCAAGAGACATAGACATGAAGGTCATATTTCCACATACCAGTCCTTGTGTAAATATTGTTTGGGAATAACATGTCCATTTAGGATAAGGGCATAGCTAGCTGATAAGAGGACAGTACAGCAGTGTTTATGCAGTTATCCCAACCAGTGGTCATGAATAGCCACTCAGGCATGAAGGGCTAGCACATGTGCTTCTTCAAGCCTGAGGCAGCAGAATGACAGATGTTACAATACTACATAGAGACTGGGAACTTTTATTAGTATATTTAGAAACTTCTGAAAGCTAAGGCAGACATCTACTCTACTAAACTTCAGCGGGTGACTCCAATTTGTCTGTTCGTTCTCTAAGACTGGAAAAGGCAAACTCTTTTGTTGACCGTCTCCAGAACTTTCCCTGAGAGAGTGAGCTATTTGCTCTGTCAGAGTTGGATAATCGAGGCATGACCCAAGTGTGATGTTTACCAAGCAAGCTAGATCGCCCAACTGTGAAGCTGTATATAGGTACATGTGAGTCCACCCTGGCTAGCAGGTACACAAAAAGGCAAGACTAGCCAGGGGTCACTACCAAACTGGGTCAGCCAGCAGTGAGAGTGGTGATGCACACATTTACTGGTAACCTAGCCATCTCCTGTTTCAGTGTCCCCATCCTGTGTTGTCTGGCCTTCTGCTGGATAAGTCTGCCTGATGTAAACATTTGTCAGATTCATGATGGAAGCATGGGCAAGTCTTTTCAACAACAGATGAGATAATTTCCTGATTGTCAAAAAAAGTACATGGAAAATGGTGGTATGGCTTCCTGCTTTGTTTCATCATGTTGTCCTTATCCTATACAATATGCAACACTTTTACGTTGTAAGAGCTCATTCATTGGATGGTCTATCCTGGACATATGATAAGCTTACCTATGATTTGATGGGTTGTACAAAGTCTGATGACCAAAAAGGGCCACAGTGAAAAACACAGTTCTTGTTAGGGACACACATGCATAGAGAGAGATTAGAGGGGATGCATGTGAGGTGGAAATGAAAAAGTTGCACCTGGAGTTTTTCTAGCCCAAGTTGTCGCTAGTCAGTTGGAAAGAATAGGATCACAGTACAGTAAAAGAAAGAACACATGAACTGCTGAGCTCACAAAGTGATTACTAGTTCTACCAGGTAAATAAGATGCACTTTTCTGTAGCTCTGTACCATCCCCTTCAGCACTGACAAGTGCCAGTAGCCAGACTGTCAGGATGATGAGCCCCAGAACTGGTCCTAAATCCTATCTAAAATCCATATCTAAGTATTTGTCACTGAAAGGATTTCATTATTTATAGGTTCTCAGATCTTCTATCTTAATTAGTGGCTCAGTAGATCTATTAACTGTCCAGACTCTTGTCTGACCTCTTTTGTCTCAGACAGGACAGCTCTATGTTCTTTATCAGCAAGACAAACACTAATGACACTGCTGTCTACCACTCACTGGGACCACTCTATATCATGCCAGCCACACTCAGGCATTGGAACCAGTGATTCTGAGATAAGGTTTACTTTCCTTCATTTTCTGAGAGATAACAAGGGTTTCAAAAGGGAAATATTATCTGACTAAAATTCTCCTACATGATTCATACAAGTGGTATTATAGATATAATAGTAATACAGTCAAACCTGCCCGAGCGACCACCTCTTCTCAGCGACCACCTGGCCATTTCGACCGCTTTTTCTCGGTCCCGATTTTTTTCCCCATTGACGTAAGCACTAAGCGACCTTTTCTCAACGACCACCTGGCCAACGCGACCGCGACCGGCCCAAATTGGGACCCATAACGACCACATCATTTTCAAAATTGAAGTTTTCATCGATTTTTTATGATAACTAGCGCGATTTTGTGCCGAAATCGTTGTAAGAAAATCCGAGTTTAGTTGTTACAGAAGATTTGTTTTTAATTCTAACGTTATATCATTATAAAGTGAACGAATGCTGAAACGTATATAGCCTCATGCTTTTTAAAGAAAGATCTGTGTATCTCATACCTTTTTAAGGAAGATCTGTACGTATGAGTGCTTTTGCCCAACTGTGCTGTACATTTACCCGTGGATAAAGTACGCTATCGGGACGTACCGGGCATCGAATTTGAAAGGTGCACCGTAGTTAATTCAGATCTAACATAGCGCTCGACGCATAAAGGCTTATAATATGGTAACTGACAGCATCAAAGTTCCCTTACTGTCTGAAACGTTAGTGTACAAATACTTTAGCTTTAAAACACTGTATCGTATAAAAGCTCGATAAAAGCTTGGGGTTAAATTTACAATTTACAGTGTGCGTGTTGTATTTGACATTAAAGACCTCTCTTCTTTGCGTGCGTGCAGTACTTGCTATTTGCCATTAAACACAACGGAAACCATTTATACTTTGCATCGGGCATATTTTGAGTCGATACTCTTCTCAGCGACCACCTGTCCAAATCGACCGTTTTTTCCCGGTCCCGCGGGTGGTCGTCTTGGGCAGGTTTGACTGTATACATATTTTTGCAGTCTGAAACCCTCTTCCAGTATTAGAAACCCATTACATGCCATATGAATGCATATTAAGATATGTTAATTAAATTGTCTCCCAGTAATTTACCAATTAAGACTAAGAGCTACTACTGTTTTTCTTCTCTGGTGAAATCTCATTTGAATTGTCCAGAAAGTGTGTAGGCTTATCATGTTGGAGATAAGAAGTTTTTTTTATAACTAGTAGCTACTGTCTCTGCATTTCTCGTACCCTGACAGTTTGATACCCTGGGAACCAGAGTTTTAGACAGGGTCGTCAGAGAATCTGCTCTGTAGCCAGGGCAGGTCTTCCCAAGTATTTGCCATGCAGGGAGAGTTTGCAGGCCTGATTAGGCTATTTATATAATAGCTATTTCTACTTCTAGAGCAAGGAAACTTTGAATACACTAGTAGTATGTATAGTACATTTGTAGTAATCTAGCAAATTATGGAGGTGGCATTTGTGTCTGAATGTTTTGATTCTGTGGGGAATTTTCCTCCAACAAGAGGTTGAAAAGAATTTTCTAACTGCATTAATGTCATTCATGTTGTACATTGCACCATACATATTGGCCATAATGTCCTATCCTTGATTGAAAAATGGACAGGTGACAAAGGATAGATTTTTGTTGTTACAGTTTGTATTTTTAGATCTGTAAAATTTCCAACCTATTCTATGGGTAGTTTTGCTGGACTTTGACTCAAGTTTGTCTCTCCTCTCTTATATACTCCGGAACTGTGGAGTTCTCTATTCATACAGTCTCCCCAGCATATAAACAGTCTTTTGGCAGCTAGTTTTGCTGAAGTTGTATAACCTACCAGGTGTTCCCAGGCTATAATTATAAAGAACATAAATTTTTGCCATGATTATTGTTTGCCTTTTCCAGCTGTTGCAGGCACTTGTAGCTTGCCACCAGATTACTACTTTCTTTTTGATTGTATTTGAATCTCACAGCTGTTGCACGTTATTTTTCCAAAGCCAGTTTGACTCAGCTCACAATAGAAGGCTGATCCTGTTTATGTCTCTCCTAAGTTTATCATTGTTTGGTTGTTATCCAACTGTGTTACTGTGTTACCAAATGCCTCTGTTCAAGGGGAACCATGTTCTTAGACTTCTTTGTCCAGTTTATGTTACTCTAGAGTCAATGTCAAAATGATACAGTATGATTATCTATAGTCCAGTTAGAGGTTATTCTATGTTTACTCTTCTTCCTCTACATTAAAAGAATCATTTGCATAGAATAATAAAGTCAGACACTTTTTTTCAATTTTGGCTATAAACAATCGTAATCGATTTAGAGAAAAGAGGTACAGGTCCAGTCCTAGTAGCGCATGTATAACTTATGTTATAAGGTAGAAAATAGCTTTCCTTTACATATGTCATAGTTCAGTTGTTCCAGGATGAAAGTAGCCAGAGATATGGATAGCTTTCCGAAACTTGATTTACCTGTAGCTCATCTAAACACTTGAGCAGTTTCTATCTTTTAGTTAGCCTACAGTAAAAGCAGTATATGTCATAAGAGGTAAATGTACCAATTTCTGCCCACCTGTTGCAGGTGTGTTACTTCGGGCTGCGGTATGTGAGCAAGCGGCTGCAGCTGCAGTGGGTGGAGCTGGAGAAGCCCCTGAAGAAGCAGCTGGACAAACTGGCACATGAACCACTGGTCTACTTTGCTGTGATGTTCTATGTGTCTAATGTACAAAAACTCAACCAGGAAATCACAAGGTAAGATCAACAAAGTGCTATATAACATACATGTATATATGTTACAGATACGTGTAGTTAGTGCAGCTTTTGTAGCATATGTACCCTTTGAGTATTACTGGGAGATAGTTTGGCTTTCAACCAAACCATTGGTACAGTACCACATACAGTATAATTATTTGACTTGAGAAGGCTGTTTTTCTAGATCTTACACAGACATATTTCTCCATTTGCAAACTTTTTTGTTTTTGGCTACCTGTAAATCTCCAGACCTGTAGTAGAAAATATGTCAAGTGCAACTCAACCATTGTAGGGTCAAATGTCAAGGTAAGGGTTATTGACCCCTCAGAGCCATGTAGATGGCCTTGGTTGGTGTTCATTAATCAGGCATTCCAGATAGTCACTGTCACAATGCACCTGTTCTGTATCTTGTCAAGGAAGTCTCCACTATCTTTCAAGGATACACGTTTGTTATGTTGAATTAGAATGATGAGTGATGTAAGTCTTCCTACTCCTTAAGTGGTGAGTACAATTTATACAGGTAGATAGTAAGGGACAGTGTTTCCGCCAGACCTCAGCTGGGAGGCCGTCCACCTTGGGGCGCGAAAACCGCGAAAATTAAATTTAATTGCAAAACGCGCGAACATTATCCA
>NC_049979.1:13486517-13490961 GCF_000003815.2 Branchiostoma floridae | reverse complement strand
CATATGACATAATTTATGGCTCAGTTCCCCCTAAGGTTTATTATGTACTGGCATATTTGGTGTGATAACATAGGATACATAGTCATTACTCTCCATACCCATGTATTTATGAAGGGCCAAATATTATTCCATGTCTCCACATAGCACAGAGGGCCAGTGTTCTGGGCTGTTATCTGACACTGCTTGGCCCCTGGTCTCCTCTCAGCTTGAGGCTGATTTTCCTGCATGCCTGCCATTCCTGTGCTTTAGGCTCGGAGCCAGCTGCCAGTCCAACTCTCATGGCTGTAAAAAGGATTGATCTTCCAAAAGCTTGCACAGAACCTTTATTGCAGCTCAAATCTCGCCATATAATTGATAGATGATAAAAGCGTTTATCGAGGCACACTTACGCAAACAAAGCAAGTCACAAAGAATTGTCTGTATCACCAGTGTAGAATGGTAATCAGTCGTAAGTGGCCAAAATTTCAACAACCTTCTTTTCCATGATTCTCACATATATAGTTATACACCATACAGTAATGTTAGTATGACATCATGTTTACTGCTGTGGATGCTGACTATTAGATATTGAGGAAATGATATTGTTCACCTCTGATTCTGAACTTGTAATGTCAACAGCTATTGTTGATTTAGTGGACATTAAGTTGGGATACAGTAATGGATTATGAAATGAAAGGGACCTCATAATGTACCAGCTAGTTTCTGCCAAGACTAGAAAGGCAACAGATGACTTCTGTATCCACTACAAAAGTTTATTTTGGGCCATTGCACTCAAGAACACTGGTTATTTGTGTAAACCTAATCCAGCACCCCTGATGTCCCGCTGACAGGGGTGCCAACCACATACCTGAGAGGGTCTACATGCAGTTCATATGGCACATTCTGCTGAAAAGCTGTATGATCACAAGTTTACAAAAAATCTACTTACAGGTTGACGAAAATCCCATGAGTAGTGTGCCCACACAATTGTAACACTAATAGATTGGTCAGAAAGCATGCCCATAGCCAGGATTTTGCCTGGGGGGATTCGTTTTACCCTTTGGCGGACCAACGAGCGTGAAAGGCGCGAGGCGGACCTAGGGGGTCCAGGGGCATGCTCCCCCAGAAAATTTTGAAAATTGAACTCTCTGAAATGGCATTTCCTGCGTTTTTGAGAGATTTTCAAAGGAAAAATCAGAGACACACAACTGCTTCAGACATTATTTCATTCGACAACAACGAAAGCCTGGGTACATCAGTTATGAAATGGCACATCATCACTTCTCCGAACTTTTAACTGGCTCTGATACCCCATTCAATTTGTATACGACAACCAACACAAAAACTGGATGCTTTACAACGCTCTTGTACTTGAAATGTTTTTCCTCTTAGAAATGGGTGAAACTACATCGTGCCAATCAGCAGGCTCTATCACTGTGTATACCTATGTTGCACAACAATTCTACAAGATAAAAAGTATGGCATCTACATATATCAATTAACTACAGTTCTATAGCTTATCTTAACTTGCATTGCGTCGGCGCTGTCATCCACAGTCCGAAAAATAAGACTTCCGGGCGCCTTTTACCATAGCAACAGCCAGGCTTGACTTTTTTTACTGCGATCAGCCACTTTCATTGCCAACCCCGTTAAACTCCAGCTCCGGCCCGCACGGTCGAGCTCATGCCAGCACGGTCCAGCTCCGGCCCGCACTGATTCCAGCTCCGGCCAGCTCCAGCCCACACGTCCCAGCTCCGGCCCGCACGGTCTAGCTCCGAGCTGGCCGAAGCTGGACTGTACGGGCAAGAGCTGGACCGTGCGGGCCGGAGCTGGAGTTCAACGAGGCGTGAAAGTTGGCTTTCTAACGCGTGCCACGCCCCGCCTCTTTTACATAACAGTAGCATGCCCCAGACTCAGGAAGAACCTAAGTAAACCGCAGGGTTCATCTTTACTCTATGACAATGTGAGCAATTTTTCTAGGATTCTAGACCCGTTGGAAATACAAATTAGTCCGCCTTTTAAAAGTATTGTGCATTAAAAAAACGGACCTTCGAGAGAAAAAAGCGGACCTTCGAGCCCGCGTGGGGGGTGCGTCCCCTGGCTACGGGCATGGAAAGTGATTCAGTCAATCCTGTCTACAGTGGCCACTCAAGGGACACATGCATGGCCACTACTATAGAGAAAATGTTGATCAATTGACTATGAGCAATAAGTTACACATGATTAGATGTTATTTCTACTCTTTAAGATAATTAGCATGTCACAATGTTGTGTGATCCACATACTTTGCTTCGTTGTATGCCAAGTTCATTGTCTCCACATTTTTTTCCTTTCCTGTCTAAGTATAGCCCAAGCTAAAACTTTTTCTCTTTGCATGGTTCTCAACACTGATTTAACAACCTTTCCTGTACAGGTCAGGTATGTTCCAACAGCTGCCCACAAATTCACATTTGCAGTGATGTTTACAAGCAAATCCTAAATATAAAATCTGCCTTCAACCATGATTTTGAACGGTAGTATTCCTCTTCCATATTGCATTGGATTTACACCAGTCTGTAAGCTGTGTGATTCCCCATTGTTTTGGTGATGAATGGTAGAATGGATGGAAAGGAAAGACTTTCCTAGCCTGGATGGCATCATAGTTAGATGAAGGGAACTTTCTTGGCACACAAGTTTTGCTGTGAACAATGACCTGCCACCACCTGTTCCATTTCCCCTGTACTTTGCTCACCCTCCTTGTCCCACCCACAACACAAACAGCATGGCCCAGTCTCCTCATACCTTAGGAATGTCCAGACATGTCCCACAGGCACCTTTATACAGAAGTTGCAGATTTGGACTTGGATTGGTTCCATGAAAATTGGTGGACCATTCCAACTCAGTCATGTAGAGTGCATGTACTCGTGATATAGCTCAAACAGTGTTTGTTAAATATTAGTGTCCCATCAGAAATATTGGATTACTATTGAGTTGAAAATTGGAAAAAGGGAATAGAGTAGTCAAGAATACAGGGAGAAAGTGAAAAATATGAAATTACTGACATCTAACAAGACTTTACTTGCATGTATGTGGAAAATCATCTAATTTAGATGTATTATTTAGTTATCTAAGCATCTTGCCTTTGAGTTCTAGATTCAATACCCTAGAACCAGTAGAGGATTCATTGTTACTGTAAGATGTGAATCATCATTAACTGATGACTCAGGTTACTGTGATCAAAATCCAAACATACTAATCTTAATGGCTAAGTTTGCATTTTTTTCCAAGTCTTATCTGGGTGGAGTAGAAATGTTTTGGTTGATGATTCATTGATTTGTATTCCCCATTCTCTTACAAACTGGTAGAAGTAAAGTAAAGGACAGGTGCAATACTGATGTAAATACTAGTACACCAGTGGGAAACAAGCAAACAAGAACTGCTCCTAACCTGTGATGCCCTCTATCTTTCCAACATGGTATTGCACTACAATGTATTTTGTAAATGTGAACTAAGTACAATCCTTCTGCTGCATGGTTGGTAATCATGACATGATCATATTGCATTTCAATACATGAGTGCCAGTTGAATTTTCAGCATGAGCATTGATATGGAGAAATTGTAGCACAGGTGACAAAGATTGTTTTGACCTTGCAGGTACCTGTTCTACCTGCAGCTGAAGAGTGATGTTATTGAAGGAAGACTCCCATGTACACCTGAGCAGGCAATGCTGCTGGCCAGCTATGCCATACAAGGTTAGTCCATCACCCCTCTCAGCTCTACTGGATTCTATGTGAAAACTGCCTATTTCACTTCAGTCTCAATACTTACTCATCACTTTGGACCAAATGTGAACTCAAGAATAATCTCAATGTAAACTTCCTATTTCTTTCTTGTCACTACTTCTAGAATTCTGTCCCAGGTTAATGTGGGCAGCAACTATCTAAGTCTGATAGTTACCAAATTCCTGTGTTTTTCTTACAGCTGAGTTTGGAGACCATGACAGTGACAAGCACACAGTGGATTTCTTTAAAGACTTCATTCTCTTCCCTCCAGTAAGTTATGATTCCACTTTGTCAATGTTTACATGTCTGCATGTGTTCCATGTGTCTGAAATCTTATTATATATATACAGAATCTTGTGACTAGCCATTTAACATTCTGTTTGCTCCAAACAGGCACAGAGCCAAGATGACACAGTCTTAGCTGAGCATGTCCGTGAAGTTATCAATGCCCACCAGAGGCACTGGTAAGTAATATCATTCAGACATAGCCATCCTGTATAAAATAAACTGTGACTTGGTATTTTTTGTAAAGAGTTTCCTCAGTGCAAGACCACATGGACCATTTCTGGGCACTGAACTAACAGAAACATCAAGCTTAGGCAAGCTCGAGTAATTGACTCAATAGGCAAAGCGCATTGTGTTGCAATCAACTTTATACCAAAAGACTAAATCATACTTTGGTGAGCAGTTGGCATCTCTTAATA
>NC_049979.1:13485428-13486417 GCF_000003815.2 Branchiostoma floridae | reverse complement strand
TAATAAACTTAAGTACTCTACATACCATGGACTGCTTCTAAAGTGTTTTCTCTATCTGTTCTATAGTGGGATGGCTCCTGCCCAGGCAGAACTTGCCTACATCCTAGAGGCCCAGCAGTTGGATGGATACGGACAAGAAGCATACCCTGCCAAGGTCTGTGGTATTCATACAGGGTGCTGTTTTTGTAAGCTGAGAGAAAGACACAATGATTTTGAGACCATCATATTCACCTGAGAAGAACTTTACAACATGACACTTGACCTACATTGCATATTGTTTTCTGACTCTAGGACTCTAAGAATCTTAATTTTTTGTTATTCTATGTCTAATTTCAATACAATAAAATCATCAATGCAATAAAATCATATTATGTTTTGAATGTTTGTGAAGTAAAGAGCCTATTTCTGATTTTCTCTTATGTGTTTGTAGGATGAGGCAGGAAACAACCTAGAAGTTGGAGCCTCATTTGTTGGTATTTTCGTCAAACATCTGAGTGGACTGCCAACTGTCTACTTCAAGTAAGTCCAGTCAAGGAGTACAGTGTTAGTTGTTTGCCCACATATCAAAGTACTTGACGTTGCTCGTTGTCGGATTCTAAACCAGTTGACATTTACCTCCATGGACTTTTGAAAACTTGAGGAAACGTTACTTGTGAATTTAATAGAAGAAAGTATGGCAAATTGATGTAAAGAGGAGCTTTGAGTTATCAATCTCTATGGCTACTGTTTGGACTAAACCAACACCGATGACCGTCCATGCTAATATCTGCTGATTCTGTATGCTTGTGGTGCAGGTGGCATGATGTATCCAACATCGTCCATAACAAGCGGCTCTTCGGCGTGGAGAGTGCCAAGACTGGCGAGATTGTTCAGTTTGTGATGGTGGGTCAAAAACAAATTTGTCTCATAGCTACTTTCTCTTTTCACATGTTTAAATGTAGCCTGATTAAATCTCGCTTATAGCAGCCCGCTTTGTACTTGTTATAGTA
>NC_049979.1:13482392-13485324 GCF_000003815.2 Branchiostoma floridae | reverse complement strand
TGTAACTGAAAACTGTTCTCACTGTTCCAGGAGGATGCAGAGATGACCAAATATGTGTGGAGGATGTGTGTGCTGAAGCACAAGTTCTATCGCATCAACCGGGCATCTGTGAGGTCAGCTTTCCTCTAGCTCTGTGGGAATAATATGCTTGACTTGTGTAGTTACGGTACTGTACATTGTTACCAAGAATTATGTTGTCTAGTTATCACTTGTAAAATGTTGATAGGACATTGGCTAGTAATTGCAAGCTTGATACCTTTACTTTTATGTCCCAATGGCATATTATATTTCATTAAGCAAGAAAAAATGTTCATTTATGTTTAAGATTGCTGTGTGCCAAAAAAATGGTGTTATGTAGTAAAGGCTTTCAATTCCATTGGTATAAGATGTTAATAAACCTTTCATCACTACAAAGTAGTTCAGTAAACAAATGAGTCATGTCATTTTTTGCAGCAAAACAGTATGGAACGAAGTGTCGCTGGACGGCCACCGGTCCAACCTGAAGCTGTAAGAAGTAGTTCCATAATACATCATCATAGATACATTCTGGTTCAATTGTATGGACAGCTTGAGTCAGATTAATGTTAGTGTCTTGGCTTCCTGACATGTTTGCAATGATTTAAAAAAGAAAAGGGCTCACACGTAGGTGGTCTTCCCTATAACCTTGCTGGTATGTCTCTTTTAAATCAGTCCATAGTCTGAAGGGACATTTTGCCTGACCTTGTCATGATGTTTTGTGACTTCATTTCTCACAGTGCTCCCCTGGTGAGTGCAGCCAGCCCACTGAAGAGGACCCCCACCATCACCAAGGTCAGGAGTAATCAAGTGATAAGGACTTCCGCTCTCCCTTTCCTCTGTCTCCCCTTCCTTTGACATTCCTAGTCTTTTTTTTTAACCTTGGTGCAGGAAGGTTAATAGAATTTTGCTATGGTCGGAAAACCTTTGTTGTAACTACCTTACTTGCCTTTGTCGTGTTAACATTACTAGTCCCTCCTGATAACCTGAGTGTGTACTAACTGGTACTGGGATAACTAACTGGTACATCAGTGGCATGTTGGGATCCAAAATATTTTGGTAGATAAAATGATATCTGTACTGCCCTGTTGGTTCCCTCACAGAGAGATGAGTAGGATGATAACTGACATGTCTTGTCCTGTTCTCCCACAGAGGGATGCAGCTGGCATGTCTCCTGTCCATGAGGAGGATGAGCAGGATGCAGCAGAAGAGGCTGAACCATCTCCTGGTGACGTGTCATACAACTCCTCCCCCCAGGTCAGCATCGACTATGGTCTATCTGGCAGCATGGACAATGTGCTGTCCAGCAGCACCGAGTATGTCCTGTCCAACAGCACCGACTACCTGCTGTCCAACAGCACCACCAGCGTGGATCGGCTGCGCGCCCACACGCCCGGCGTGCACAGCTACATGAACGGCAGCGTGCCCATGAACGGGAGCGTCTACAACTCCGCCAACTCTCTCAACCATTCGCAGGTCAACATCCACCGCGGTTCCCCCACGTCGTCCAATCCCAGCATCAATAGCAACACTGACGTCTCCAGGGTCGACCTGCGCCCCCAGCTCCCGGCGTACCGGCCGACACCGGACTATGAAACAGCTGTGAGGAATAACAGATTACGGAGTGTGATGGACAGCGGGCAGAGCCAGTCTCTGATCAACCTGGGTCTGTCAGGAGTCTACAACAACCCAGAAACAATGGTGTACAGCCAGCCGGACATGATCAAACATGACCTGTATTCCCAACGGATTGTCTCTTTCCCCCAGGAACGCACCTTTGTGCAGTCCCCAGCGGTGTACAGCCCAAGCCATACAAACACTACCACAGAGACCTTCCCTCTCCACTCTGCGTCATTCTCCCACACTGTCAGCACCCCAGAACTGGCAAAGCCATATGCAAACATGGCACAGATAACTGTGAGTTCAGAGGCCCTTCTCCACCATTACAAGCCCCCACCCCCCTACCCACGGCACCATACCAGCACACCTGATCTGGCCATGCAGCGCTACAAGCATCCTCAGGTACACTGGTCTTGCATCTTAGGCCTATCAAGGATGATTCTATCTTCGTTGTCATTTGATGTAGAAATGCATAGCTGTAATATTCATATAGCTTCTTTTGCCAGGCCAACATAGACGTTCATGTAGATGCCATCTTTAGACAAGTTTGTGTTGCCTGATGCAGTGTCCACAGTTAGAATTCTCTAGTAATTTTACAGGGTATGAAATATGCTTTTTATCCTTTACAAATGTAAATGACCCTTGTGTCCGATAGCAACTTCACTCAATGTCCTTTGAGTTAGCGTGTCAAACGCAGACTGCTAGATGGGCTGTCTGTATTCTTTATTTCCTTCTTACCCTCAAGCAAGAAATTTTGCACATAAAGAAATGCTCTTCTGATATCACTTTTTTCCATCACTTCCGAAGATATTCAGTTTTGTCACTCCTTTAAACTTAGTAACTCTTCCTGTGTTTGTTTGATGTTCAGGTGAGTAACAGCAGCCCTGACCTGCTGCCACGGCGGATAGTCCCGGTCCCCCGTCCGCAGATATTCCAGGAGGACAGCATTCCACTCGTCCACGCCCTGCAGGAGGCCAGCAGGACGCTCGTACGCAGCACCTCCAGCCTGAAGGACGAGCACATCATGCACCCTGCCGTCAGCATCGGGTCCGTTCGCGAGCTGCCCATTCCTGAGGACGGCCCAATCCCACCTCCCCCCTACCCCCAGAACTCTCTTCCCTCCGGAAATGGAACTCTTCTACAGAGAGCAGACGCCATGTTGGATGTTTCTCAGAACTCCATCAGGGCAGCTCCAGTAGAAAGTGCAAATGTGGGCAGACCTTCCGTGCAAGACTCTCCAATAACAAACGGACCTTCCACTGAGGCTGAATCGCCCCATGAAGATGTGACTCCAAGT
>NC_049979.1:13481455-13482174 GCF_000003815.2 Branchiostoma floridae | reverse complement strand
GAGCAATGAGAGCCTGGTGCACGTAGGTCGGGGGTCAGAGGAGTGTGTCACCAGTGGGTACAGCACGTCCAATGATTCTGACCAGGAGGAAGTCAAGAGAATAGAGGTGAGTTGATCTTGTGTGCTTTCTAATGAGCATGATTCTGATACTTGAAGATCCTTAATCTTAACTATCGCAGGCAGCACTGTAACATTAAACACTGTTTCCATTAGTGCATCTATGTGACAGCTCTCGTTAGCAGTCACTGGTAGTAGTAGAATGACCAGCTGTTATAAGAATACACTTGAACCCAAGCCACTGTTAATTTAGTTTGCCTATTCACAATAAGTAAGTACATGTTTTGTATGAACATTCTATTTATTTGGAAGTAAGTTGACCAGTAAATGCAGGTAGCCTAGCATTTTGTAGAGTCAACATCAAGCAAACAATGTTTAGGAGTGGTCTAAAACAATGTCAACAGTGTAGTGTGATCCCATTCCTGCACCCCTACCATGCCTGAGGAGATCAGGGCTGATAACAGCGATCAGATAGAGTCTCAATAATTATAAGAATGAACAGAATGTGGAGGAATGTCGCCAGCAGTCTGACCGCCTGCCACAAATATCCCACCCAGCCCATGGCCAAGTCATGGCAGAACTCCACACAAACACATTCATTATGGGGGCCTTCCTGTTTTATGCATGCATACTAAATGATGCAGTGGGACAGAAAAATATGG
>NC_049979.1:13479367-13481355 GCF_000003815.2 Branchiostoma floridae | reverse complement strand
GTAGCATACTAAAAGATTGGAGTAGTGGGAAGGTTAGTGTACTATCATACTATGAGTGTAATATTAAAAAATATGATAAGAGATGGGTTCTGCAACGGGCTTTGAACTGTGAGAGAGTGGTAGAGTCGGTGATGAATTTGTGGTATTCTACGGCTTCGTATATCATACTAAAGACACTTTCTTTGATGTAGATACAAAGGCTAGAGGAGTGTGCTGAGGACGGAGTCGTGTTCACAGAGTTCTCCAAAGTCCACAAGAAAAAGGAACCAGCCATCTTCATGACTGCCCAGAAAGCAGACAACCAGGCCAGAAACCGCTTCAAAGACATATTGCCATATGAGGTAGGTTAAGGTCATGGTGACCAACTAAATGTATCAAAGCCAACTGTAGCCTGGAGCTAGTATCAGTAGTTTGGATCTTGGAGATGGACTGAAGGGAGCAAGTTAAAAATGGAGAGGGAGGGGGTACAACAAGTTTTAAAACAAGAACTATATGCTACTTTGATTTAGTTGTATTTTGGGCTTGAAAATCCCAGTCACATTTTACACATATACACTTATAGAGATCAAATTCAAAGAAAAGTAAATAGTACTTAATTGTACTTAAAGTTGTGATGTCAATCAATGTTAATTTGTGATGTTTTCTGTATTTTCCAGGAGTCCAGAGTTCGGCTGATCCCCAGCCAGAGTAATCCTGCAGGCTACATCAATGCCTCACACATCAAGGTGTGCTGCTCATTGTCTCAGCGTCATTATCTTATCATTAATGTACTAATGTACTCATTGGTTTTGACTTATGGGTAGTGACTCAACTACTGAATAATTTTTCAAATGAATAGGAACAGCTGCATACAGTTCATTGCACAGGTGCATATGCTAGTTTTCAGTCAATATTTATTCTATTAGATATATGTGGTGTACATGTATGTTGTAAACACATTTCTTGTCATCTAGTCTTGCAGTGTCTAGTATGGCAATAAGATTAGTATGTGCTCTTTACATGGATCTTGATAAAATGTTACCGCTTGTATTTATAGATGCAGGTTGGAGAGTCCGAGATGAAGTACATTGCTGCCCAGGGGCCCATGGAGAACACCACAGAGGACTTCTGGAGAATGGTGTGGAACCAGGAGGTGCTCATCATTGCCATGCTGTCCCTCACTAAGGTCTGTACAGCTGTGCTAACCTCTACTCATGTTTTCAAATCTAAATCATATAGTAAAAGAATTTCTTAGCAGCATCTCTGAATAGGATGGACCACTGACCAACATAATTAGAACTCATGGATCGTCCAAATTATGCACGTTATTGCCTTGAAGTTATGGTAAGATAGAGTTGTTGAAACCACCTTCCTTCATCTCCAGGAGGGTGAGAAGGAGAAGTCGTACCAGTACTGGCCGACAGAGCCGACACAGACGTGCAAGTTTGGGGAGGTGGAGGTCACGTTGAAGTTCAGTAGTGTGTCTGGGCCGTACGCCACGAGGGGGATGTCTGTCAAACACATACCATCCGGAGAGACACGGACGCTCTGGCATCTACAGTTCCTGGCATGGCCCGAACACGGGTGTCCACAGAATGTACAAGATTTCCTATGTAAGTTCTTCTAGGGTTCACTTTTTTTTGTGTAGACAGTAAGGATATGAGCATTGGTATGTTTAGACTGGTCAAAGCACAAATAAAGAGTAACCAAAAATGATGAGGAATAGTAAGCATTTTGCCTGGTGGTTGTAAATGTGGCATGGCAGTATGATGTATTTTAGTGTGGATAGGGACCCTGTTGTAAGACAAAGACATACAGGTACATGAACAACTCAACTGATGTAGAGCATTCCATGAGGAAATACAAGAAGTTTATTTACTCTTTGCCTCATGTCCATCTTCATCTCATACTCTATGCAAGAAAGTAATCCAGCATAAGTCTTTCATGTTGATTGTATTCCCAGCTTCCCTAGAAGAGTCCAATCAGTGAAGAGACTGGCCTATGACATG
>NC_049979.1:13477942-13478978 GCF_000003815.2 Branchiostoma floridae | reverse complement strand
CCATGCTGGCCCAGTACAAGTTTGTCTACTCAGTCCTCATACAATACCTCAAGAACTCCAGACTCATCTAAGCAGACTCCCTGTCTTTGGTAGGACGTTTCCCCTGGTGGTGAAAAGTCTGGGTTCTGTGACACACATTTTTGATGTGGTCCTTGGAATATATTGTACAACGTACTTGTGTGACATGGCTGTCTGCAAGATGTGAACAGTGGTTGACATTGGTCGTTCATCAGTCATATTTGTCTCTTATATCAACAACAAGCACAGCATGACAAACCAGAAACTGCTAGATGTAAGATTTTCTTACAATTCAAATGTTAGATATGATGATAATTATCAAATGTACTTGGTAAATTATGACCTAGAAAGACTGCTATTTGTTGAACACAGAACTGGATATGGGCAGTGGGAAGTGACCCCTGCAGGCAGTGCCAAGTTCAGGGTGTCACTGGTTCTGACACAGACAACTGGTTTGGTGATACATGTTCATACAAGCAGACATCATACCAACAGAGCATACCATCACTGTCTTTTACATGTAACATTCATAGGAGATCAAGTCATACCGGTACCATCAATGGCCCTGCTACAAATTCTCAGAGACAGCAATGTCAGCTCGCCTTCTTCTGCCCCTTGAAGGCATTAAGTTGTATCATAATTAAGTTCTGTTAGCAAGAAAATTGCTAGCATTTAGTTATGTAACCAATAGGAAGACAGAAGTACCTATTGGCAGGTCCATAATGACACAGTATACCTTTACAGTGTTCAGAAAGAGGAGACTGCTTCAAGTAGCCTGGTATCCAGCCGTAATTATAGCTCCCGAGTCTCTTCTCTCCTCTCGGGAGCTATAATTACGGCTGGATACCAGGCTATGCTTCAAGTAAGTTGTTGACTGTGCCTGATCCAGGAATAACCTGTTACTATACACAGCCTGAGGAAGTAATGTACCTAGTACTAGTAGTAAGAAAACGTGAGACCTGTACATTTGTATACCAAAGCAAAATGGCCAAATATTGTCCCTGAGCAGGGCGAACAC
>NC_049979.1:13476044-13477739 GCF_000003815.2 Branchiostoma floridae | reverse complement strand
TGGAAGGTATTTCTGCATTTTGAATGTGAGAGGTTAATGAATGGAGGATCTGTTAAAGAGTGGGAAAGTCATAGGCAGCTTTTGAGAAAGATGCCACAATTTGTTAGCCTTGATTCTATCCATGGTAGCTTTTGTCTGCTCCCATCCCAGCATTGAGAGAGAGCAGACAAAACCCAACAGTGGTGGTACCCAGGTTATCATCTTGGAGAAATGAAAGAGGAAAGTTTTGAGTGATTGGGAGAAAGAAATTAGTCTGGGTGCCATCCTCCACAGTAACTGCTGGCTCAATCTTTTTGATTGTGAGCCACGTGGTTAGCGAGCAAAACAATTGAGTCATCAGTTACTGCAGAGGATGAGACGTAGTCTAGAACGCAATGTGTCACCCAGCATCTGTTTCATTTGTTATTCAATCTGAAATCTAAATGACAAGATTGAAATGATTGCTTCGTGGCAATGAAGGATTCAGGTTAAGGTTTAAAGAATTGGAAAGTTTGAGATGGAAAAAAGTTATTTTAGAATGAAAGGAAGCAAATGACTGAAAATGCATGATCATGTGTTGGTTCTACCAAGTGGTAGATGTGATAATTTCATGCGAGGTTGCCAAGGGCTTTTATTTTGTAGTTTTATCATAGGAAATAGCCTATACTTAGGACCATATATTTTAACCAGTTCATTACCTAGAAGGTACATTTTAACTTGTTTTTAAGTATTGCTGTCTTTTTTAACCATTAATCATAAATGCTTCCTACATTTAACACATTGTACATTTTTATCTGTATCAGCTTTGTAAATACATCGTGTAAATGAATGTTGTACATGGCTATGACATTTGTAAAGTCCTATCACAAGATCAAGAATGAACATACTGTTTCTTTTAAACTTTAAAGCTGCGCTTTTTTGTGTAATTGAAGACACCAATAGATTTTCATGGCTCTATGTCCTTTCATCATATCTGTGATTTTGTGTTTCACTTTATACTCATCCTTCAACTATGTGTATGTCGTAAGTGCCATATCTGAGTCATTCATACAACATGTATATGTATTGGCAAAGAGGTTAAGATAACCTCCTTGGATTTGGGTGTGAGTTCTCTATTTGATGTAACCCAAGAACCAAAGAACAGTCAAAATAATTCCCATGGCAGAGGTCAAGATTTAGAACATGTGAAGAGAAGTGATGTCTGACTGTTGTTGCAGGTTAGGCCACAAACTTATGCAATATAATTCCTGCCTTTTCACAGAAGCAATGACAGCTATGATTGGGCTGATCTTAGGGAGCCTTTATACTGGTATGGTGTAGCTTGTCAACTCACATTGTGCCATGTAACTTGTCTTCCTAGACTCAGGTCTGGCATTTTGAGACAGCTAAAGTCAGCATTGATAATGGTAGTGTACAGTACTAAACTTACCATTGGTGCCAAATATGCTGTATTTCAGAACCTTTTCTATGCACTGATTCAGGTACTTCTAACTGAGGAATGTGTTCTTATCTTATTGTGAAGAATGCTGCAGTACTATAACATATCAAAGGGTGGCAGCAATGAAATCCTACCCACCCCTTATCCAGTTGGCTTGACTATAGTTGAGTATTTTCATCTCACTCTAGATTTCCTTTTAGGCTACATACTACAAGTATTTCTCCCTATGTTGGATAAGGACAGACAAGTGTAGGAATGTAAAAAATACCTGCATATTT